>NW_016159581.1:34693-62776 GCF_001687245.7 Rhagoletis zephyria
TTTTTTTCATCGCAGTTACGATTAGCTGTATAATCAGGTTAAACTTAACCATGATTAATTGTAATCGGATTGCATTTAATCAAATTAATTAATAGATTAAAAAATCAATCGATTAGTGCCAACACACTCCTTGGTACCCACATAAGTTTGACTGGGAAATAATCAGGAGAACCGGGAAGAAAGATCAGGCGATGCTTGGCTATCAGAGCATATGTCTATCGCCTTGCTTGCGTCGCGCGATTGAGCAGGAAATTTCTTCCGGAGGGGATGTGAGCGAAGATGGAGCCTCTTGGTGCTGAAAGGATGAAGTCTAAGAATACCAGATTGTCCAAAGCATTAGTAATTTAAGCATTCCTGGCTTTATGTTTGACCACAGTCGTAGTGCAGCAGCCCTACCTATGATATCGATGAGCGCTATGTTGAGCATTACGTTAAGTGACATAGTGGGTGTGGTCCTATAGGCTGCACTTATTCCAACGATGGCGACCCGCTGTACCCACTCCAGCTTTCGGAACACGACAATTTTATCTGGTAAATAGATTTAAGTAGACGAGCCAGGCGATAGGGACCATCTCCTCCCCTTCACTATGTCTTCCCTGTTATGCTTACTCGAGAGCTTCCCATTGAGAATCAAGCCCAGATATCTGAACCTATCTCAAAGCGCCACGTGGGGCCTGCATTTGTGGGTTGGGCAGCTTGGGGTATCTTATACTTCCTAGTGAAACGAAATTTTGTTTTGTCTTACTAAGATTTACAGCAAGTCCATTGTTCGCAGACCACTTAGTCATCGAGTCAAAAACCCCTGGATCAGATCACAAAGAACATCAAGCAGTTTACTCTCACTAAACTTGTGGCGTCAACAGCTTAGGCAATCACATGACAGCTTTTACGCTCCCTTAGTGGGTTGTTTACAACCGCAGACCCAAATAAGAATGAGAGATAGCTATAATGTTTAACGTATGTTTTTTTTGTATACCATCTTAGGGAGACGACTTATCGAAGTCTTGCAAATAGGCATAGTTTAATCGAAGACATCTTCACTGACCGCCCCCCTTTTTCTTTTTAGCAAATTTTATTATATTCAAGGGTAGAAAATTTTGGGCAGGGGACAATTCTATGTAGACAAAATGAAGCTTAAGAAGTCAGCTTCTTGCTTAGCACATATATTTGCATCAATTCTTGCTACTACAACAATAATAAATATCTACATCCATATATTCCTCTCTACAGCTTTTGACATTTGTCATTTTATGCCACTGACAACATACGTAAGTGTGTATATGTTTTTGTCTCCACACTTCCCACAAATGATTCGAATCATTCTCGAACATTACTCATTCCACCCTACAAGGAGTGAAGAACTCATAGTAAGAGTAAAAATAGAAAATTGCCGGCAACAAAGCATCAGTTAAACATATTTACAACTAAATATTTAGTCTGCAGCAAATTCAAATTTCATCACTTCTTCACTTGCTCACTTGAGTGCTTTAGGCTTTCAGTCAGCTTGTCAAAACTGAAACTTTGAGACTTTCCAACTAACTCAGCGTCACACGGTACGTCTGCTTGCCGGTTTGTTTCTTCACCAGCATTCCGACTGGCGTTTTCTTTCTCGGGTGGCCAAATTTCTAAATGCGTTGGCATTTCCATGCTAATTTTTGGACACACACGCTCAAATTCACACACAATAATGCAACTGCATAAACTAATTTAGGTATATTTGAAAGTGTCACTATCTCTCTTACGCTCATGTGCTCATAAGCAGCCGACAGCAGTCACCTGACAATGCAATTGTGCTTTTCGTGTGTGCTTTGCACATGCAAAAAAATCTCAACGCCACTGATTATTCTACATATGTACATACTTGGCAGAACAACATGCAACTTTCTCTGCTGGCCCCGCTTTAACAAATACAACAACAGCTTGACTGCAACTATTGTGTGCCACTAAGCTAACAAACATCTGCACTCAGATTTGAGCAAAGCAGAGGGAACAACGTTGAGGCGCCTAGAAGTTTGCTACAGCTAAGGTACATACTGATTAATGCAAACGCCTAAATGCAGGCAATACATTTTCGCAAGTGCATTATGCTGGCATTTTAGTAGTAACTGCAGCGCTGCACTGCACAGCTGAGCGCTGGTCATTTAAGACAGAAAGAAGGATTAGGGGCGTAGAAATGGGTTGACTGTAAGAAAGGGTAAAACAACAGCTGCTTAGTGAAGCAGCACAGACTGAATGCTTAAGTTGCAGCTGCGGCGCAATTGTGCTGCTTTGGTCAGCTTTTTGCGTTCCTCTTTCCCACTGTCCTAACTTTTTGTTGACTTTTAATAAATGCAAGCAAATCTGGGAAAGACGTGTGTTGCACTTGCTGCTGCCTCGCGGCTATTCGATTGTTGAGTGCTAGCTGTTTGTTGCTGTTTTTAATTTTGATGTTTCTGCTGATTGCTGTGCTACTACTTCGTACTATTTAAGCCACTTTTGCATAAATATAAGCCAGTGAGACTTAAACTTGTATACAGTGGATCGTTTCAGGTCATTGGTGATGCAATTAGCAGGGGAAAAGGGCGAAGTTGTGTTCGCTCTTTCCTAAAAGAGAGAACATAAGAGAGCATTTGTAGATCGGCTACTAAACTATTGATGCAGATGACACACAGTTTTGGGCCGAGGAGCTAAAAAACTTAATATGCGCGAGAATAATTTCTGGAAGAGTGCAATAGGCTATTTTTTAGTCACCTCTTCAGATAGCCCAGCGGTTTTCAGCGTCCTCGCCGATTGTATAATAATTGTGGGCCTGGGAGCGATTCGAAGACTCAGTTAATATTCTTCTAAACAGAGCTGAAATGAGGTTGCTCCTTGGGTGCATAAGCTGTTATAGCCATCTACATTCTCATATAAATCAGGAAATCCGGCTTTGTCGGACGGGCTTTGACGATGGAACTGAGACTGTCCGACGTTGGTTAGACAAAGACTTATGATCAGTCGATCCCTTCAGTAGAAGAAAATCGCCAACTAAAACACTTTTAGCATTCATTAGGCAAGCTGACAGCATTCTTGCATGTATGTATTGGCCTTCTGGCTTAGGCGCTTCATCATCGGAATACAAAAGATCGTTCACCTCACAGAGTACCAGCTTCCGATGCACTCAAATTTTTAACTTACTAGTTAACTACCACTCTAATCACTTAAAACATGCAGATTTCTATTTTCCTAATTTTTTTTTTGTAAGTGCTTGCGCATAGAACTTCAATCTTTCTAAAATTTTTGTTATTGATTCCAGTACAGGTAACTACTGTGCACTTAGAAGCACCAGTAACGCCCACCTAGGTATGTGCGCCTGTTTGTATGCTACACTCACTCATCGAAGGACGGAAAGCACACACACGCACAAGATCTGCGCTTAGTGTCGCCCTTGCCAGCAGACATGTCAGCNTTGTTATTGATTCCAGTACAGGTAACTACTGTGCACTTAGAAGCACCAGTTACGCCCACCTAGGTATGTGCGCCTGTTTGTATGCTACACTCACTCATCGAAAGACAGAAAGCACACACACGCACAAGGTCTGCGCTTAGTGTCGCCCTTGCCAGCAGACATGTCAGTAGAAAGAGCAGCTGCTGCAGAGACTTCGAAGCAGGCGTTCGAGCTGTGCTGCTACTGCGATAGCCGCTTTTAAGCTTTACATGTTTTCTTGTTTCCGTATGTTATTATGTCAGTTGTTGTTGTTGTTGTTGTTGTTGTTGTTGTTGTTGCTGTTGTTGTTGTTGGCTTTGGTTGCGTCTGCTTGTCGTCGCCATCGTCGGCATCCTCAAATGAATCTCATTTGCATTTAAATTAGGAATGAAGCGTCAGAGTATGTGTTGGCTCTTGTTGTTGTTGTTGTTTTTGCTGCCGCCTGCAAAGGAAGTGCCCGGCAAGCGTTGGACTGGGATAAATGGGGAACATTTTAATGAAGAAAATGTAGAATTTTGCATAGTTGTATTATTGAGTGGCTGCATCTACACACATATGTTCATATGCATGTGTTGGCAAGAGTATATATATGTATGTGTACCTGATTTTGTGGCATTTTAATGGCCCAGCCTTACAGCATACCTTCCAGCAGCACAATTTGCTTGCCTATGTTGGTATTTGTGTGCGTTTATACGTATGCATACACACGCTTCCTCATATACGAACTCTAACGGCAGTGGCAGTGTTGCATTAATATGCTCAACCATTGTTGTTATTGTACAGACGACTTATTCTCAGCTATATATGTTGCTATTGCTGTTGCTGCTATTATTGCAATAAGTGTGGTCTTGCTTCTGGACAAGTTTGCTGTGGCATTTTGCATATTTACGAGCGCTGTCGACGCCAGTTGCGACAGTGCAGCACGAACACAAGCAAGCACATAACAGATTTCCCCATATTTTGTGCGCTTGTATGTATGTACATTAGACTGCATCACCAAAAAGAGTTGGGGGTTTTCCGCCAGGATTACAAAATTTTTTATATTTTAAGACTTCCGCCAAAATATTTCGGAAAAATATTGAGATTTACGTGAGCTGTACCGATTGGAAAATACCTCCAAAAAGGGAGTTTTTTCTATGAATAAAAACAGTTTCTTAAAGAGTTTTTTGGAAAAAAAAAGATTTGTTTACGAAAAATTTTAATAACTGCAAATTTTTTAAGCTTAAACTGTTTTGTCTTCGAATGTGATTTTTTGCAAAAAATACTATAAAAACTGTTTTTACTCACAAAAAAAAACTAAAATTTTAGACGTATTTTTAAATCGGTCCAGCTCAAGCAAATCCTAAAATTTNTAAGCTTAAACTGTTTTGTCTTCGAATGTGATTTTTTGCAAAAAATACTAAAAAAACTGTTTTTACTCACAAAAAAAAACTAAAATTTTAGACGTATTTTTAAATCGGTCCAGCTCACGCAAATCCTAAAATTTTTCCGAAATATTTCGGTGAAAGTCGTAAAATATATAGAGATTTTTTTTTTGTGTGGGGAGTGACGCAGTCTAATGTACATATGTATATGCGTTGCAGATGTCCTTGCAGCACAAATCCTCATATGAGCTAGAACACTGCACTGATCATGTTCAAGTTGCTGATAATCACAGAGTTTGGTTGCAGCAACCTGTGGTGTATATGTGTGTGTGAGTGCGTGCCATATTTGCAAGTGGTAGAGTGGTAGTAGAGTAGCCCAACTGGCAGCCGAATAAGTAGTCCACAATTTCATTCATCTCCAGTCTTTGCGCATTAGTTTGCCTTCGCCGATGGCCGAGTCACAAGGATTTGTTCGTGTGTGTGCGTGGCTTTGTGGCGAAGGTGGTGATTGCAATCACAACACATTCCATCTGTTCGTTCGACTGCAGTAGTTGCAGATGATAATTCTATATTCAGCATAATTAGATTGGTTATTTGCTTAGGATTTGCTTGGCTCTGAACCCGGTTTCTGCATAAGTATGTGAAGATTTCCACACAAATTTTTTGCAGGTTTATGAATGCAGCTTTGGCGTAGTTTTTGAATGCAGTCAAATAGTTTTTCTTTTTTCGTTTTTCTAAGACATTAAACTGGTATAACATACTCCCATGGAGGGCATAAATAGATTAAAAAATTTGGTTTAAAATGCTTTATTACTTGTGAAATAATTTGAACCCATTAATGGACTGCAGAGCGACACACGGAAGACTTTATTTTACTTTTGGCATACGTTAACGATAAGCATAATAAGTGTCTCAGCATTCATAGCTGTAAGGATATTCAGGGATCCGAATAAATTAATTCATCTTGAAAGGCAAGAAATGGGGGGCTCGTCTCATTGCTTCCAATGGTGGTAGGGATCCCCCAAGCTCTGAAAGCTATCGAAATTACTTCTGAGGAACATATTTAGCCCGAGAGCGATAACAGAAAATATCAGCTCTTCAAATAATATGAGATACAAATCAAAAAACAAAAAGCATGTTTATTTAAATAGACTAAAAAGTAAAGCCTACGATTTCCCCGAGTTTGCTTGAGAAACAACATCTCGCGAAGACCGCTTTCTCATAAGACCCGCGTGTATCGAAAACCTTTTTATACTCGCGGGTTTCTTGATGTTTAATTTGAGGGCTCGTGTTTAACTTAAGAGGAGATCACACGATTTGTACATTTGTACAGAATTGTACATTTTTCTTCGTTCTTGATACAAGTTTCTAGACAATACCACTCTGTGACTGCCGAAATGTAGAAATCTGTAAAAATGTAAAAATCGTGTGATCCCTGCTTTAGGGTATTTAAACCATCAAATGTTAAATTTTTTTCAAGCGTAATACTGGTCTCTCCCTAGAATTTATACGATGTACATGCTCTGTCAGGGAGGTCTGTATTGCCCACCCCTTAGGAAGCCGCTTGCAAATACGAGACTCCACTGTTCTCCTACCAACTTTACGAACCCTTCTACTTAAACCATCGCCTGCGAAACCTAAAAGTTGCCGTATTCATACTCCGGCGATGACGGTTAAACCCTTGAAAAGTTCTAAAGCCATTAACATTCGTCTTCTTACACAGAGCGAGTTGTATTCGCATAACAGCTTCTGGCTCTTTTGACGTAGAATACATCTTACCTTAAGGTATGGGGGCTATGTTCAAATGTTGTAGTTGTAATGTGGATCTGTTTCTATTTTTAGTAATCTATGTATGTCTATACATACATATGTACATACATATTATATATGTACATACATATATGAACACATGTATGCATAATACGCGAAGACTTTTCGAAGTGAAACAACATTTAGAAAAAGTCCAATCCAAGAATAAAAGTAAAGGTGAGGACGTACATAGATAAAGAAAAGGATAAAGGCCAAGGTAAAAATAAACACAAAAACAAAGTTGAGTAAAGATAAAGGCAAACATGAAGACCAAGGTAAATTTAAACACTTTACTTATATGTATAAGTGCAAAGGTGAAGGGGAATATGTATATGAAGAATATGATAAACATAAAAATAAAAACAAAGATAAATATAAAGAAAAAGATGCGGATGAGGATACCGATAAAAGTATAGATGAAGATAGAGGAAGAAAGATTAAAATAAAGGTAGTTGTAGAGAAAAGGATATAGATAAAGGCACAGAGACTCAATCTCGGAACTATTTCGGGATTTTAGGGATTCTCGGGACTTATCGATATAATCGATATTGTGTTGGTTTTTCTTAGTGTGTGATTTCGTTTTTGACTTGGATATGCTCTTAACCATACCACGTATTCTACGTTTAAATATAGCGGCTGTATCTCCGATACAGCCTGCAGACCAAGACGAAGGCGCTGGACTGTTCCTTTTTTCATTTGTGGAAAGATGGCCTCTTCTCATTCACATGGCTGTATCTAAGTGCCCTCTGCCATGAGGAGTTGCTGCAAGTTGAGACTAGCCCTTTCTTATTCAAGGAATAGTTCTCTTAGAATCAGCCGGACTGCGAAAGGGCAACGTCCGCCTTCTTGTTGCCGGTTATTTTCCGGTACGCCGGCACCCAAACCAAGTGAATAAAAGACTGCTCAGCCCGCTCGTTTAGAGATCTGTGACAGTCGGCTACGGTTTTTGAATTGCAGATAACCGAGTCCAGGGCTTTGAGTGCGAAGAACGCCTGTATTGCAGAAACTTCAGCATCAAAGACACTGCAGTGGTTGGGTACGCGAAATGATTTTCCCAGCCAAAACAAGGGCGAGAAGATCTCATCTTCTGCCCTGTTCTACAGTTCTGAACCAACAGCCTTGAAGAGGGGTGTTCCATTTCGGTGATTAATATTTTTTAAAATTGCGTTGTGGACTTTCTAAGTGTACCTCCATCTGGGTAATTTCCGCAGCTTCAATGCTACGTACCCCGCGAATTGTTTTCCAACAATTTCTGAAGCCAAAATGTTGAACAGGACTCACAATGCCTCCATTGTAGTTGTGCATAGAGCCCAACAAATGCCGAGCAATGCAGTTCTTGCACCTCTTGAAGTGCTTGTGTTGTGGTTCTCTTGTTGAGACTTGGCCACCAGACCAAGACTCTATGGATCAAAAGAGGAATAGCCAATTCATGAGGTTAGGGTGTTGTTGCTTTCTTAATATCCTCCTTTACATTTTGTGCCCAGTTCAACGTTTTGTTCAATGATACGCTTAGGTATTTTAGAGATAGCAAACTTTATCCTTGAATCATCAGTGTGAATTACATAACGAGGCACGACAGGTGCAGTTGCTTATCATCAGTCTATCCAGTGAATAAGATGAACCCCACAAGGAAGTAAGGACCATTCACAAGCAATAACTTGGTAACGAAAAATGTAAGCGTTTCAATCGCAGATGGCTATGATCGGTTAGGTACTCAAGAACAACTTGATGTTGGCTTTAATGAGCAATTGTTTGTACATTCTAGCCACGCTATATGAATGCGCAACTCACCTAAAAATCTAAGACTATCTTTTTCAAGACTTCCCTTGGGAAAACTTTCTTCAAAGGCCTTAAGTTGGCAACATTTGGGATGCTAAGTATCTTTTAGTTAATGGAAAACTAATTATTTTTCGACCATAACCAATTTCTTATTCACTTAAAGCACACACGTCAAGGTAATGTGAACTTAAACACATCTCTATAAACCTATTCATAAGTAAATTAGCTTGAGGGAGAATTCGAACCGGATGTATGTATTTCGTATGAGCTTAAATCATTTCAGATATATTTAGCAGAACAACTTTAGTCTATATTCTACCTCCATATTTGGGTTTGCTTCACATTTACATGGCCCACACATTCACCTATTACTCGCCTATACACTCCTATGCAGCGCTGCGGCTAACCCTTCCATGTCATTTGCTTTAGTTACATGAATTTCAACTACTTAGCTGCTTCTCTCGACTTCTCTCAGCACTGCGGAGGCCACGGCTTGGCATTAAGTTACCGCAGCTACTTATTGAAAAGGCATCGTAATAAGTTTGCCTTATCCTTTCGAACCACTTGCAAGTGCACGATTGCCCCGCTGACACCCCCCTATCCTGCTCTTTCAACATTTTCAAAGCACGCACACACACCCGACACTCACACACACACTCGCTTACCAAATAAATTTTGTTAAATGTGAACAAGATTTTGGTCGAATTCAAATTTTCATGCTCTCCGCAAACGAAAAATACTACATACATACATAGATATGTATCCGCATACACACCCATGCTCTTGTTGCTATGCAGAGGTCAGTGAAGCGTACACGCCAGCAGTGGGAAATGGAAGAAATTTAAACTTTCTTGAAATAAACTTAACTGCAAAATTAATTATAAAAGGCAATTGTGTAAGTGTATGGATACATACATTCTGCCTTAACAAAATTTTCGCAGAGTGAGTGCGAGAATGTGTGTCCAAAATATGCACTGGCATGTGTGTTTGGGGTTTGTGAAAGGTGTTGGCATAGAATCGGCATAACTATCGCCATTCAATGTTACCGACCCGCTGCTGTTGACTCTGCGCGCGCTCCGCTGTCCATGCTACTTAGCCAGCTCTTGTGGCATGCCATCAAGCGTGAGTTTTACTCGCTCCACTCCACACATGCTGCTATGCATGTAAATTTATTCACTTGTATGTGCTACTTCGCGCCATATCCTTGTAGTAGCCGCAATTTTCTTCAACACACAATCAGCTACATACACATACATATTTCCATGCATATATTCAAGTTTGTATTTTAGTGATTTTCAATGCACACATGCTTGGCATTCAAACATAAGTATGTGTGTGTGTGTATGCGTGTGCGCCTCCTTCGCCTTTGCATGTATTGAAACACTAATTAAATGTTGAAGATTATTTGGTCGTCGTGTCCATGTCGTAATGCAGCAGCAGCAGCAGCCATACCCTCGCACTTGTACGTGCGACGTCTGCTTTCTCCAACACATTTGAAATCCTTCTCATCTTGCAGCAGCAGCAGCAGCAGCAGCGTCTTTTCCTTAACTATTGTTGGCTGCGAAATTGTATCGGTTCAACGCCACGCCACACTTTCCGCCTCACTTGCCACCACCCTCCACACTCAAGGCTAACTAACTTCTCATGTTCTAAATTGTTAAGCATGTGTGTATGTTACATGTATTTAGTTAGCTGCTGTAACTTCAACCGGCAACCGCTGTCACTCACATTTTGGTATGGAAATTAGAAACGACTACGATGGAACGAATGGCCAACGGTATTTCGCTGCTTCCAAGAAAATTGCTGCTAATGCAACATACAATTTAAGTACGTGTGTGTGTGTGTGCTTGTGTTAGTTTATAGCCGCTGCTGAATGCTTTCTAATTATCCTTATGGTCGCGTTTACAATTTTATTATACCCACAGTATTCCCTGCTCTCCTTCTTTATCCTCCTCCCACCCCTTCTACACTTCATGATTTTGCTTCAAAACCCTGTAGTTACCATTGAAGCTCCTGTCCTCATTATTATTGCTGTTGCTGTTGCTATGCTTATTGTTCTTGCATATTATTGAATATAGTTTTGTAAGAGTTGAAAACTTTCATTAGTGCCATGATGATGGCGAAGGCGGAGGCGGAGACGTCTGGTGCGCCGGCGATGTGGATGTCGTTTAAAATGGAATAAATTAAGATTTCATGCGTCCGTTGTGGCCTTCCTCGTAACCATATGCATGGCTCTAATACAAAGGAACGTATGTACGTATGTATGTGCTAATGTCTTCACTCTTCACTTGCAAGAGTGTAGTAGTGGTTTGCAAATTTCGACGTGATGAAATGTCAAAAGCATTCAAAGTAATTCGCTGCCACACAGCATGCATTAAGTGCAATGTTTGTGTATCATATATGTACATACATACATACATATGTATTTCTTGATGGGCATGCTGTGGCGTACATATGTGTACCGCCGATTTTCATTTTAGAACACATTTAATAGCAAACTGAAATTCAATTAAAGTCCATTTTGACTAACATTTTCGCAATCAAATTGGACGAGGTCGTTTATAAGCGAATTTAATTTATTATGCCTTATCATTTGACAGCAAAAGGAGGAGGTGTTCAAGTGCGCAACAAACTGGAGCTGAATTCGGTTTGACTTTGTTAGAACAAATCTAAGGCAATCGATATGCCTTATGTTGCCGAAATATTTGTATGAAATCTGTGACGTTTCAGCTTTTCCACAGGAAAGTTTTCAATTTTGAAAAAAAAAATACCATTCGGTGATGCTATCGGTATCGGTAAAGTGCAACGCGAGATTCGCCGATTAATAACCTACGAAGAGTCAGATCTGACGTCACCTAATGTCGTCCCCTTGGTGTCGCACAGTGGTGCAGTGCAGCCCCATGCACTTTTTGGAAAAAATTAGAATGAGTCGGCATAGAATCTCAATTTTTCACATCGTTACTTTAATTTATAAGGCCCCAAGCAACATTTGTTTACTTTACAGGAAAAGCAAAAAACATTATAAAAATTGGCATGCAACTCCGTGGTTTTTGGTACTAAGACTTCAAAATTTTTGTTGAAGGTGTATTTTAATATATCCTAGTAAAATCTGTGAAAAACGCAGTTTCGGAAATAGTGTTGGTTATTTGTGAATTAAGCTAACGATATGTAACATTAATGTACATAAATCAAAATACGAGCAATTGGCGTGATCGATATACATATTTTAAGGCAACCGCCCCATATAAACCTAACATCAAAAACATCTTACAAATGCCATAAAAAGTGCAGCGATGAATATATGACTCCGAAATCCTGTCAATGCTAGATTTTCATTTGAACCTACATTAAAAGCAATCAAAACAAAATATATTCGAAGAACATATTGATCACTAAAAGCATCAAATAAGTTTGTTATTTTTATGTTGAAAAAAATTGTAAATTTCGTAAAAAGCTACAATGAATTTTTCTTATTCAAATATTGCTTCATGCTAAACCGTCCAAATATATGTAAGAATTTAATGTTCAAAAAACTTAATTTTTTCGCCGAGATCCCACCTTAATAGTAGGTGCTGGAACGGGTCAGGCGCCAGATATGGACGAATGTAAACAATTAAAAGTAGTGGTGGATCGAGCACGAGGCAACATTTTTTCTGTAACCTCTTCTAATGCGTACTATGCCGTGAAGGCCCCAATAACTGTTTAAATTAATGGTGTGGGTCCTGTATAGGCTGCCCTCCACCACTTCAACCTAATATACAATTGAAGAGTGTATGCCGTGTGTAAAAAGGCAGCCTTCCTGCTCTAGCTTACCTACTAAGCGCCGCTTTCTCAAGTAGGTTTTAAAATTTATCTGCCCTTTAAACAAAAATTTTGTTCTAAAAAACTGTATGTGTAATGCCTAAGTTCCGGTAAAGAAATTCAGAGGTGGACGAAAATATTTCACGCGGTTGGCTGGTCGTGTGAATGCACGTATGTGGTAGTGCAGCTTGGTGAGTTACTTGGATCTATAAAGCTTTAACCTTCGAGTTTCCAATGACTGGCGTAAAAATCAAGCGGGGAAAAGTATGCAATTTTCGCACATAAAAAAAATTTTACTTCTTCAGTCTGTCTGAATATTGAATATTGAACTACATAACTTAAAATGGGTAATTTTTCTTAAAACTTCGGACTTTTTACTTTAATGTATTTGAATAAATCGAATGAATTGTCTGAAATTTCAAGAAAAAGTAATTAATTAAGTAACTTTTATTCATCCGGACGAGGCATACTGCTACTACTGGTAACAGTAGAGCAGCTGATTTGATTTTTTTTCGAATCATGTGGGCTCTAAATTGTCAAATATTGTTTTGTTTTGCACAAAACTTCGAAATTGTCAAAATTTATTTGCATTTGAATACTGTTTTCATAAAAAGAAGAAAAAATAATACCAAGAAATGTTTTTTTTATTTTTGTTTTTATATTTCACATAGTTCACTGTGTTATTTAAAAAAGTTTAATATGTTTTTAAAACCAGAAACAACAACAAAATACACATACTTCTTAATGCTGTTTCGTTTGCCTTGGTTTATGCCCTTTCCTATGCTCGAAATTACACTATTTCAAATAGCCCGGCTACACCCACTTTATTCTACTCACATTTTAAGGAGATTTGCCATAGTTTTCATTGTAGCTGCTAAATCGCTAATAATATTCGGCAACGCAACTCCTCTCATATCTACAATCTACTATCTGTAATTAATATTTCCATATGTTTTATCCCAACACTAGAAACTTTTCCATTTTACGCCATCAAATGACAAAAAGAAAAACATTAGACTCAATTTTAATTCGAAAATGTTGAATGTTTTAATTATAATTATGAAAATTGTCGTGCATTTGCATAATCAAGCACAAAATGCAAACTAAAAAAAAAAAACACCCAGCAGCCAGTGGCAACACACTTCATCGTGCACCGTCCCCTTTTAACTACTCAACCCATGCCACTTTGCCTACCCAAAACTACTCAGATTGCTGCTTGTTTGACAGACTAATTTGAATATCGGACTGTTCGTATTTGGGGTACTTGTTCTCGAAAGGATGTTGTTTGTGCACAAAGCATTTTCAGGATGCGCGGATGGTCCATGCCTAACACCTAGTTTTAATTAAAACGTGAAATAACAAAAACCTACAGGGTGTAGCATATGTAGTCATTGTTGCAGTGTTGTACTAATGAAATGAATTTTGAACAAATTTTAAGTTGTTGACATTGAATATCATTTATGTAGGTACAATACTACTACCAATATTGGTTAATCTTGTTTTACAGGCTTATCCGTAAGTAAGCAGTGGTTATTCTCTAAGCCTTTGAAAGAAAATTTTGAAGATTTTTTTGTTTTCATTAAAGTTTTTGGCTAATTCTTTAGTGCAAGTTGCTTGCGTTAACGCTTAAGCTAATTTTAAACGCTCGTTCTTCCACCACCATCCAATATGTATGGAAATTTTCGCAGCACCACTCCTCCTCACTCGGCTGTTGTCTGCCACAACTACACACAGCGGACCATTAACAGGACAACTACCGAAGCATATCCTTGGCACACAATTTCCACTTAACTATTCTGGCAAACTTTGGCGCGCATAAGTAGGGAAATACTCGCATAAATGTATGTATGTATGTATATACTTTATGTGGAAAAAGGCTGCGTATGCACATACATATCCATAAATAATGCGCTATATGTGTGTGTATGTGTGCATGTGTGTTTATGCGAAAGTTTCTAATGCAAAATTACATTATGACTTGTTTAAAATTAAAATTCGAAAACACTAAAATCATGTTGAATTTGGGTTCCACACGGACACGGACAAGGCGGTGAGCGGCTGGCTTACGTATTTTGTGCATACATACTTACATACGTGCTAGAAAAAAGAGGGAAAGTAGTAAGGAGGAAGGGGAAGCTTATTATATTAGCAAACGTTCTTATGCGTATCCATAGCTGATATGTTTAACTGGGATAAGTGTGCAATTTTGGGGTGGTTACGCCGGCCGCAATGCTGATATCTTGGACGTATACGAGGTTTATATTTGTTGTTGCTACCATGCCGTTTTAAACGATATGTGGGCAAATATATGCAAACATACAATAAAGCGATTCACTTTGCCATTTAATACCAACTACCTTCTATAGGCATTGTCCTACCACCAAGAATTATTATACAGTGAAACCTCGATACAACGAAGTTGAAGGTGTTGGACAAATGCTCCATTATATTTTTAGTTTCGTTGTATTTATAGAATATCAAAGTCCCGAAACAACGAAAATTGCGGAATTTTGGGAAAAATTCGTTATAAGTACAGTACAATCGGGGTTCAATGAACCCCGGCTAAGCTGAAATCCTCGATCGAGTAAACTCCAATTTTCTTTCATTGAGTACTACATATGTAGAGTAAACACATAATTCCTTTTGTACTGAGTAGAATGAACAATTATTAAAAATAAAAAAATAGAGTGTTAAAAAGCTATCGGGAAACCACAAATTCTCTTGAAACTGCACTGGTCTTTCGAAGTTTTAGAGATGCGACCGGGAAGCAGTGTCTTAAAGGAAAAAAGAAACCAACCATTGGTCACAACTTTTCTGCAAGAAATTAATTTTAAGATACAAAAATATTTGAATTTAATATGATGTGTTGTATTAAATATAATGTGTTTGTCTAGTGAATGATTTAAGTTAATGGGTCTTTAAATTCCTGATTTGAGTGAAGATGCCTTGTACGAATTAGCTCACTATACCCGGATTGTACTGTATGCAGGTTTGTTTTTTTAATAGCGGGACTCAAACAACATATTCAGAATTCGTTATGCTGGTGTAGGTAAGAGGAAACTTAGAATATCCCTGTCCTAGTTAGAGGGCATGGAGTCCTATTTTAAATACTCCAAGGGTATTGCAATGAGTTATGGATAGTAAGCATTCAATAAACTAATGGAAGGTAATATATCTATGAACTATAATTTATGTAGAAGATAGGTTTCACGAATCAAACGTAATGCCATAATTGAATGATAAAAATTATCTTGTGAATGCAAAACGAATTTCTTAAAATAGAGTTACATAAAAATGCAGTAACAGCTATCCGGCGTTCAAAGATGACTTTGCTCGCTTGGGTCTTCCATGTGTAAGATAACATGCAGATAGGCACGACCGCTAGGAATTGAAATTCAAGAAGCCCAGTCAGTTAATTTGAGAAATGTTAGCCGGTTTCGAAAATCTTCGTAAAATTTGTGCTAATTGCGTTGAAGAGTGAAAAAATAAAACTGGTTTACAGCGAAAATGTTCAATGAAAGAAAGTTACTCATAAGCCACGTATACCTGAGTAACATGCTTTTCTGCTCATATTTCATACAAAAAATCTTTGCGCATTTTCATTTGACCACTCATTACATATTTAATTATCCATCGCTTTTCTTCACAAGTAACTTTTTTTTTTTTTGTAACAGAACAGACTTTAGCACAAATGCAAAAATTTGGCACAGAACTTGTTATTTATTACATTTTTCTTATGTTAAAATTAGCTTTTTTTCATTTTTTCATTCAGAAAAATAAGAAGAAAATAAGAGCTCAAACTCTATGGCTTTAATCTAAGTAAGACTTCTTAGAATGAGTTAATAGTTGAAAATTTCGCTTTCGGCGTTAAATACATATCTATCAATACCCATGTAAGCGTGTATTTATCCAAGAAAATAGTTTATGGGTCGATGTGCTTGTAACACGCTTATGCGCGTGAGTAATTGGATAGTTTAAATAATCCAAAATGTTAGTTTGTGCCAAATAGTCGTGTTCTAAGTACATATATACGCATATACACAAATACAATTACACACATATATATGTATATGTATGTACCCTGCAGTAAAATTTTAAGACCAGTCTGTTAAAGCACTAGTTCCGCTCTATAAATTTCAGAACTATCTCTGAACTAGTTTAAAACAGCTGCAGAGAGGGATAACTGAAACGTTCGGTGTGCTAGTTGCGCTCTGCTGAGAAGTATAGGCATAACTTCTCACTTCTTGTACAATACGAAAATAGCACAGCGGGAAGACCTCCGACCCTAACAACGTTAGTCGCGAGGTCAAATCGCGGTGGAGGCAGCTGTGATTTTCAGATTTAAAAATTCAAATTGTTGAGTGCCGCTTAAAAAGGGAAGAGAAAATAATAAAATTTAATGTAAATAAAAATTAAATGAAATGCAATCTATAAAAGAACACAAAAAAAAATGAAAAAATATCAAAAAATCCAGTAATCAAATTTTTTTCACAAAAAAAAACGTATTGCCGCAGATCTGCCCAAAATGGAACCAGTACAGATTTAGTTCGAAATCTCTGCAGCGGAGGGCAATATACACTTCGTAGGACATCGCCGTGTAAATAGGGACAGTTGAGAGCATTGCTTTGGGATAGGCCGAGAACCGGTAACGCCTCTTAATGAGCTACTTCTGCGCTAATTCTGAACTAGAGCGATTTACTGCAGGGTATGTATGTACATCGCTCCACCACCACTACACCCAGCTTGTTTGCATCGGCTATCATGTAAATTTCTAGAATTTCACAAGACACACCGTACGCCATCTTTAAACAGACCTTTCACTCCTGCTGATTAACCTCCTCCTTGTAGCTTATTTGCGTCATCGTCAGTCCGTTCGTCCGTCCAGCGCTAAAACCTAACATTTTCCATTATAAATTCTAATTATTTTATTATGTGAATATAGTGGTGTGTATACCCGCTACCAACATGCAAAACTATATATATATCTATGTATGTACACATATAAACATACATATATAGTACATATTCATGCTTGTAAGTGTATGTCGGGCTGCTTACTATAACTATTCACTAACTAATCGTACTCGACTTGTACTACTCTGCAAACAAATGTATGTACGAAAATGTCTGTGTATATATTTGTGTACGTGTACTGTCCCCTGCGGCCACTGCCAAGCTGTTCCACCTTCTTGCAAGTAGCCTGTGCCTGTGCACCTCAGCCCAGCCATGCGCCAGTTTGCTTGCCCTATACATCTCCGTCAGCCACCCACCGCTGCTGCTGCTGCTGCTGCCCGTCCATCGTGACACCACAACTCATTTCCTTTTCGCATTCCGTGGCCTCTGTCTTGTCTGGCGAATTAATTAAGTGTTTTGTGTGCGTTGCAATCCTTTTGCGGTTACACAAGGCGCTCTCTAATCGGGGAATGGGCAGCGATCGGCGAGCGGTGAGCGGTGAGCAAGGGGAGTGACAGCGCTGTCAGTTTCGATACCGAGTTCATGTTCGAACAAATGCAAAAGGTAAATTTTATGTTGCCATGTTTTAGTGTATGCATGTGTGTGTGTGCGCATGTGTATGTGTTTATGCAAAACAGTGCGGTGCGGTGCGGTGCGCGCTGGTATTGGTGCGTCTTAAGGAAAATTTGAATTTTGAATTAAATGTTCATTCGTTATTTCATTCCCCCATTTATTTGTTGGTTAATTTGTGCGGACGTTTTGTTGTTGTTGGCACCATATTGTATATGTACACATAGACTTGTAAGTATTCGATTTCGTATGCAATCAGCAGTGATTGAGTTCAACAATCTAACGTTCTTCGGAAACATTACGAACTCATTTAAATGCGTTAACAACTTTTCTGCTTTCTGTACCAATAAAGGTATCTAAATACATGTGGGCGTACTCACCATATAGCTGTGTATATGTAGAAGCATGCTAAGCCCAGCCCTTTAATTGCGTATCGCTGCATTAATTATCAACTTTTTATTGATTCGAATAATGCCTGAGAGGCAAGAACATTAAGATTCGTGCATAGTTAAGTGCCACCTCAGAGAAATATTTATTTTTATTGAGCACCTCCTTAAATAATGTACTTATACTATCGGAAAAATTTATTCCCATTTGCTGAAAATGTGCTGGAGTAAGTAAATATTTATGCTATTATCGACTGGGTACATAAATCGGACTTAAAATACAAAATAAAAATGCAAAAACCGACTCAGATATTCTTAAATATAAACGAATACTTTATGTCACCTCAGACACTCTCTCGCAGATTTCTCAGAATTGTTAACATATGTAGTATTTGCTCAGTCAGTTATAGCACATAAATACCCTACCTAAATCTTAACATACTGCGCTTCTGATTTACATTATTCTTTTCCTCAAAAATCATGCCTTCCATTTCCTATAGGGCTTCATGTCACATCTATGTATGCATCTGCATATCCATTCATCTTAAATTATGCACCGCTTGCACATATGCTAATATGATTTCGAAAGGCGAAATTCATTCGTGTCACATCATTATATCGTTAAATTGATTGTGCTGCTTTGTGCTTTCGCAAGAAAATGGGTGGAGCTAACAATTTGGAATTTTTGTGATTTTCTATTACCATTATGCTTAGAAAATGTGACTGCGTGGTAAAAAGAGATCATTTTGACAAATTACTTACAATTACAAAATAGCTAACTTTTTGAAACATTTAGAAATTCTCTGGTCTGCCTGCATCTAGTGGCGATCAAATATCAATCCCCGAGAGCCCTCAAAGTTGGTTATAAAGTTCCAGCCAAGATACTTCAGTCTTACATGGCAATTCTGGCAATTGTCTTCCAACTCGCCACTATTGGCAATTCTGGCAACTATCTTGAAAGCTCTTTACTATCTTTCGAAAGAGTGATTGAAAGATCTGCTAACGAGAAGGACTTAGCGTTATGCTGTTCGCCTTTTAGCAATATGTTTATTTTAACTTACATATTTCTCTTTTTAAAATAACGAAAACTAATAAATAAAGACAATTAAATAAAAAAAAAATATAAGAAAATAAAATGAAAACGAAGCAAAAAAACATATTTTTAAAAATTAAGCGAAATCAAAAACCATATTTCTTTTTAAAACAGTAAAATTTAAAGTTTAAATTAGAAAAAGACAAAAATTATATATAAAATAAGTAAACAGGAGGTAATTAAAAATTAAATGAAATTAAAAAAAATTACCAAATCTAAAAAATAAGAAGAAAAAATTAAAAAAAGTTAAATGAGATCATTAGCATTAAATAGAACAAAAAAAAAACATATTTTACTTTTTATAAAAATAAAATCTAAAACAAAAAAGGAAATTTATTTGAAAAAAAAATATTGAATTAAGAAATAAAAAAATGATCAAAAGAATTTCTAAAAACTTTACAAAACTAAAAAAAAAAAATATTTTTATTTGTGAAACAATTAATAAAAATAAATTATTAAACGAAATAAGTTTCTGAAAACTAAATCAAAATACAACATACATTTTTCTTTTTAAAACAATGAAATCTACTAATTAAAATAAATTTAAATTAACAAAGGAAAAATTATAGCAAAAAAATCGTTGCCCGAGGTTTCGAGGTTTTAAGCCCGGGTCTCTCGAAAAGCACACGAGTGCTTTGCTAACTGGGCCATTGCGACTGTTGGGATGACGCGAGCTAAATGATATATATATGTACGTATAGCTTTTCACGACGAGTGGTGAATGATTGAACTTTTTTTATACGACTTTTTTACTAACTAGAATAACAAAAGCCTTTCAAACTATCTTGCCATCTGTCTTTCATTTGTCTTACGAATGACTTTTAACTATCGTAGACAGAATTACCCTGTTAGTATAGCGAAAGCGAGGAAGCCTACTAGAAAGAGTTGAGGTGATTCCACTCTATCCTCCTTCGGGCAAACGATCAACCAGTCAGCAACCTCCCCGAAAGCTGTAGCTGTGGCTTTGCAAACATAAAAAGCACTTTTGACCGCTTCGATCCACCATGTTCTAAGAGGAACTAAGACTCACGAATGTCCTACTTCTCGCTCAACGTCCGTTGACATCCGTCTAATGGCGAAGCACAGTTAGTAACTGGTGCTTCCACTCACTCCGTGCCCAATGCAAAGGTTAGAGATCCCAACCTTGCGGGATAGCTCTGTTCACTCTACACTGCAAGCAATCGGTGCCCTATTTTAATGTGGCAGTTCTGTCGAAGAGCAATTTGTAGATGAGTCCTTTTTGATTGGTCCCGATCTTATCTAGTGATTTAACTAATGCTTCTGGCGGGACGTTATTTAAAGTCTCCCCGCTGTGGTGAAGGTGCCTACTATAAAGAATTTAAAGGTGAAGGGTAACTCTACCAACTTTGCAATTGTACATAGAGCGATTTCCACAGATCTCCCGAATTAAATGCAAAAAATTTGATATTAATGTCTAAATACTTATCTCTTTTGACGACTAAAACATGTCAGAAATTGCAGGAGGTGTAGTAAGACTTACCTGGAAATAGAAAGAGAAAATATACAGACATTAAAACTGAGTAGTTAATAAGCAAACATATTTTATATCTAAAATTATTATTTTATTTAATATATACCAGAATACCAGAAATATGTATTAGAGAAGCCCGCAATTTCTGTTGACTTAGCGATTCGTAAAAACTGCAATTAATTCACTCAAACAACAACTGGTATGCACTTTCAAATCGTATCGTGTATGCATAATTTTAAAATGAGCACAACAGAATGTGACACAATTAATTTCCAATCAAAATTACTACAATTCCATGCGCAGACGCGCAGCATTCCACCAAAGCGACAAACGATACGAACAAGCCCCGTATAAGAAGTTGGCGCAATTGGCAGAACCAAATGAGGTGATGTGTATATACATATGTATTTATTGTATTGCGTGCATGTGTGCTNACGCGCAGCATTCCACCAAAGCGACAAACGATACGAACAAGCCCCGTATACGAAGTTGGCGCAATTGGCAGAACCAAATGAGGTGATGTGTATAGCTTAAAATATAAGTATGTATGTACGTAACAAGCGTTGAAGCAGATCAATGCATATTTGCAAAGCTACTCGAAGGTGAGGTGAAGTTGCTCCTTGAATTGCTAACGACAATTGCCAGATACGAAAAAGTAGTCGAATCAACAGCAGCACTAGGAGCTGCGCAACATTCCGAAGCGTTCAAAAAACAATTTATTAACATTAAAAAATGTTTACAAGCGTTGCACGGCAAACTGGATGCGCTGCTGCCAGGTTGGGAGTAGCGCTAAAAACGCTTGCCAGCAGAGCAGCGAGAAATGTTCTACATACTCTGCATGTGAGCGACCGCATATTCTTCCAGTCAACTGTCTCCAGTCGTTCGTCGTTTTGGAGCGGTTGCCAGAGTGAAAGACGACAAAATGCAAATGCCGTCAAGTCGACGATTGATCTCCATAAATAATGCGACATCATTATCTCGACGAATAAATACATATGATAATAGTGTGTGTATTTACATGCATAGTCAAGTACATGTATGTATGTATTTATGCAAAACATGACAATCGAACGGCTAGCAAACTTTTTAAAGCGCATCTAACAGGCGTCGGGTATGTGGAGCGAGCATAAATTCAGACAAATGTATGTATGTACTAGAGAACTGCACGAGTAAATTCGGCATCGTATGAGAACGAGTACTAGTAATCTTTTTATGAGTACAGCGATGCTTTTTTGGAAATCGTATGATTGCTCACACGATGCCGATTCTGCCGTAGCATCAGACGATTACTATTTTGGCATCGCCGTAAGCGCGTCTCGTGTAAAAGTTAAGCGAAATACAACAAATAAACATGTTTGAGACATCGCCATTAATAATGAAATAAATTCAAAGATTTAATAATTTTCCGGCTAAAGAAAAAATAATTGTAAAAACAACCTTTATTGAACTTTTTATTTAATTTTATAATTCATACTTTATAATAGAGAATTGTATTGAGAACTTAAATTAAATAAAATTGCATTCAAGCTTTAGCTTTCTAAATATGGTCTTCTGCCCTATAAAATGCGCTTTGCAGAACTATTTCAGACGTGCAGGAATTTATAATTTGCTTTCCATACGACGCCTTGCCTACGATGTCAAATTTAAATTCAAGTATTCGCATTGTTTCTATTCATAAATACCCGGCGATTATTAACTTGTTGTATTTTTATTTACTCGTGCAGGTCTCTAGCATGTACATATACAGAGAAGGCAAACGATCAGCATAATCATCATCAACATCAGCATCAATAACATGATTATCAGCAGCATCAGCATATCGGTGGTATTGGCAACGTTTTGTCGTACGTCGTCATTGACATGCCGCACTGGCGTTGCTTAGAGGAGGCACTCGGCGGCGCCCCAAGCATCCTTCACACACAGCGCCAGCTCCAGTTCCATCTCCAGCTCGCAGCCGCAAAGCAAATCGCACTTTTTCCTTCAACTTCTTTACTTTTTTTTTGCAAATACAAGCTTGCTCGGTACTTGTATGACTTGCGTTTTTCTGATTTAATATACATGTGTGGGTGTATGTGTGTTTATTTATGCTCTATACTTTCGGTAATCCATCAATTACATTTGCGTTGTTGATTCGCTTGTCGTTGGATTGTTGGCGCTTAAGTTAAACTCAAACTCAAACTGCACTGAACTCACAACTTGACGACTTGACTCGTTTCAGTTTGATTCGAGGTAGGTATGTATGTAAAATGTTTGGGTTGCATGCATTTTTATGCAATAAATAGCGGTAATAGTAAAAAGGCTCCTCAAATTACTTGAATGGCCCTCCTCCTCCTCCTCCTCCTCCTTGGTCCGCAGTGCTGCTATCCGTGGATTGTTTTTTTTTTTTTAAACTTTGCATTGCCTGGCTCATCTCATTTGGCATTTTGGTTTATTGTTTTCCTGTTTCTCATTATTATTCACATGCATTTTTAATATGATAACAACAACATAACTTTTTCTCTGTATTTGTTGGCGAATGGACTCAAATCAGCAGCAACAACTACTGTCCCTCTGTGGTAGACTTAGTTGCATACTCATTTGCTGTTACATTTATTAAGAATTTGAATTGGTAATTTGCTAAAACGACTTTCAATCATTCAATGAGTACGTACATACACACATATCGCTAGCTTAGAGTGAAAAGTTGCTAAGTCCACTTTTTACGAAAACTGATATTTTGATATAGGATGCTAGAGAAATTGAGTACGCATCGTTTCGAAAATTATAAACGTACTTGTTTATTTTTTCCTCTTCATAAGCAATAAAAGGAAAATTTGCTAAGTCCAAAAGAAGCACCACAAATCCGATAAGGCCAAAATAATACGACATCTTTTAATAAATATCGAATCGTTCTGATTCTTATGGAGTTTTGCTTTGCTTTAAACGCGCAAAATGTTTGTTTCAAAGTCTTGCGAAATGGTTAAAGAAAATGGCTATAGGAAGATTTTTCCCTCTCCTGTAAAATTTTTAAAATGGGACTTAGCAACTTTTCTTTCTAAGCTAGCGATATATATAACAAATAACATTTACAAAAAAAATCGAAATTCCAAGTCGGTGACAGCAACGTTAGCGCCAATTTTTGATTGCAATTCTCGTTCCGTGCTATCAGGATGGTGGGTTGGTGGAAATTGCAAGCCATCAAAATTATTCAATTTAACGGCTTCTCAAAATTTGCCATTTCTCACAAACGACTATTTCGAATTTTGTATAGGGGCATTGGCCTGCAACTTTATAAGAGCATATTAAAAGGGACTTATGGTTCGAAAATAAGTTTCCGAGAAGACGACTTTGAAGTTACGTTGGTAATGCAGTTAGAAAGCTGCGATTTAGAATCTAGTGAACAAAATTTGTTTATACTTGAGCTTGCCAATTATTATGTCGAAAAAAGAAAATATTTCCAAAATAAGTGAATATTTTAAAGGGTTGGAGCACGCCAGCTACAACTAAGAAGCAAAATAAGACTCCTATGAGTCCAACTATATATTTTTGATGATGGCCATTCACTTCGGGTGTCGATACCTTTCATGGCGAAGTGTGCCTCTGGCCGGCTGTGGATGTCCTCGAGCCATAACGACAGGCCCCAAATACGACAGAAAATCTCTCTCGCCAAGCAGTTCTTCGTTGGGCAGAGTAGGCAACTTAAAACTACAGTCTTCTTCCATTATTCGTAGAAAAACCTACACAAAAGTGAGTCATCGTGTCCGTTCTAAATAGTACATGTGGCAGAAACATAGGAGCAAATTATGGCGCAATAAACAGGTGAAGTAATAACTAAAACAGCTTTCTCGCTTTATTTTCTGACATTCGGCTGCCTTATAGTAAAATTTTAAAGGCAATTTTTCAATATAAGCACTGCCTTATCAAAATCTTTCTTCTCGCTCTAATTACTTCACCTGGTATAATTCCGCCATGGGAGCAAATCTTTGTTGTTTTTTTTTTAGTGTCACTCCATTCTCTCGGCAGAAAAGAGAAACGTTACAGCTTCTTGCATTTATTTTAACCAAGGGACTTTCAGAGACATGCAAAATAAAAAATAATTTAATTATTTTAACCTTAAAACCTTTATTTAGACGAAAACGTGCCGAAACTACTCATTTTTCATTGTCACGCGAAAAAATCAGATTTTTTTTTAACAACATTTCAAATTGAATTTTCATATTAGAGGCAGTGCACAATTGCATTAAATACAACATATCTGTGAAGAGTTTACGACGAAATTTAAAAAAATAGCAGCACGCAGAATATCGCAGAAATTTTGCGATTTTTTTGTTTTAATAATTTTAGATATGTACAACCATGATGTATCATGTGTACAACTTCGAGTCTAGTGTAATAAAATTAGTGTGTCACCAAATGAAAAAAATTACATTGAGTAAAAGATCACTATGATTTGAGAAATTAAAATTTAATTTTTACAATTTTTATTGGCAAACTCGAACTCGAAACTCGATTTTCATTCCAAAATTGTTATGTACGTGAAGAAAATAATTTATGTACATATATGTGCATAAATAATACTATGTTAAAATCCTTTACTTTTAAAAAATATGACTTTTAAGTTAAGGCGTGCGAGTAAACGTGTTAGATGACTCTTTATGGTGCTACGGGGCGTATACGTTACATACGCAACTACGGGTATGAGTGGTTGTTTTTACATTTTTAAGTATGTATATATTTTTTAAGTTAAGTACAATGGAATCTTGTTCTTTATACATAACTGAAGATAATTTCAGATAGGAGTACATGATTTTGTCGAAAAAAGTAACAACGCCCTTGAAGTGTTCTCTAGAAAGATTCTGCAGAAGTTGTTACGCTCCTTTTCATTTTGGAAATTACTGATAACGCAGACGAAGAAACGACGAGGTACTTGTAGTACATTGAATGAAACTAAAATGGGTCACGCTGTGTAGGTCAAGTCGTGCGAATTATCTATCATAAATGGTTGTGTCCTGAAAGCGTCCAATTCAGTACACGTTAGTGGTGGCAAAGGAGGACGAAGGCCTACTCTGCGATAGAAATACCATGTGAGGCAGGATTTGGCTCGCTTAGTATTTTCAATTGTCTTTGAGAAGAGAGACAGAAAAGCGTCTGACTTTCGAATCAACTTAAATATGCTTACAGCGCCATTCAAGAAGACGAACCTGTGCAATTAAATAAGATCTATTGGTCTGCCAATATTGTTCATTTTGACTTTGTGTAAGTATGTCTGTAAAAACAAATTACTAAAAAATTTTCTTTTATTTTACATTGAAGTATGTGGTCACCATACTCATATACTCGTATGAAAGAATATACACAGGCAACGAATCAGGTCACTATGCGTCTCACCTTTAAGTTATCGCTGAAAATTGTTTATGGAAATCCTGACTACGTCAATGTCACTACAATGTACTACATACAACCCAAAAATTTCTTTAATCTGGAGAAGGAAAACTATACATAAAGGTTTCTTAATTTTCGTAAGCGCTGTAGCTAACTTTAGACAGCAGATTTTACTGGGAATAAGTGGAAATTTTATTGAAGTTATTTATTCGCTATTTTCTCTACAATTTTCCCATTGGAGACGTACATATAGCCATTCGTAACTAAAATAAACCGAACAAGCCCAAAAAATAAAATATTTTCACTGTCTTCTCTTTCCTGCTGCATTCACCGACTTTTATGATTTTTATTCTTCCTTTCCTTTCTTTCTTTCAAAAACAATAGCTTACTTTGCATATACTAACATAATCAGCTGCTTATGCATGCATTTTCTGATGAATTTGGTAAAAAGACACGAAAAAACGAATAAGAAATATGTATTACAAAAAAAAGAGTTATATATGAGCATTTGAAGAATCATTCAATGGAATTATGTTGACGTTAAACATAAATCAAACTTCGAAAGTATTTGAATATTTTACGTTTGGGTTGGACTTGAACGACTTTTCGCTGAGGGATATTTAACTTAAGCTGACTGTCAGTGTGGGACTAAAAGTGCTTAAAGTAATTCAGTGTAAGATCTTAAAATTTCCGGAATAATAAAATGACAAAAGAGCAACTTAAAAAAAGCAGAATTTTTATGTAAAGAAGTAAACGAATTTGCTTGATTTTTCGAGGGCTAAGTTCAAAAAAAAGGTTGCTTATTTCAGTTAATTTCTGAATTTTTTCGTACAATTTCTCTATCTACTTGCAATCACTCGCAAACAAGCGCAGATCANACAATAGCTTACTTTGCATATACTAACATAATCAGCTGCTTATGCATGCATTTTCTGATGAATTTGGTAAAAAGACACGAAAAAACGAATAAGAAATATGTATTACAAAAAAAAGAGTTATATATGAGCATTTGAAGAATCATTCAATGGAATTATGTTGACGTTAAACATAAATCAAACTTCGAAAGTATTTGAATATTTTACGTTTGGGTTGGACTTGAACGACTTTTCGCTGAGGGATATTTAACTTAAGCTGACTGTCAGTGTGGGACTAAAAGTGCTTAAAGTAATTCAGTGTAAGATCTTAAAATTTCCGGCATAATAAAATGACAAAAACACAACATAAAAAAAAGAGAATTTTTATGTAAAGAAGTAAACGAATTTGCATGATTTTTCGAGGGCTAAGTTCAAAAAAAAAGGTTGCTTATTTCAGTCAATTTCTTAATTTTTCACAATTTCTCTATCTACTTGCAATCACTCGCAAACAAGCGCAGATCGATGCAAAGATCAATCGAACATGAATTGTGTCCGTCCACCTCACCAAACAACCGAACAAACAAAAAACAAACCTGACCAACTAGATACTTCCTTGGTGACCTTATAGTAGCTAACCAAAGGCGCCTAATAGAAGCGGTTTGTGTTCGCACATTTTAATTAGCTACAAAATCGCGCTTGAATGGGCTAAAAGTCGCTCGANTTAATGCAATTATTGATGTAAATTTTTTATTTATCTGCCGCTAGTGTGTTAATTTAGTGACCAAAGTATTCTCTGCTACGCGTTCATTGTAGCAAGCACGGGCGTTACTCGCGCTGCTGTCAAAGCGACGCCAGCGCCAACGCAACGCCAAAGTTGTATGTGGACGGGCCTTAAAAGTCGCTCGGCGCTCGCTCGTGTACACTTGTCGCATTCATTTGGCAAACGGTAATCGAGATCATTAGACGACAACAGTTGTTGCCGCTGCCACTGCCGCTGCCTCTGCCGCTGCCACTGCTGCTGCTGCAATGCCAGCAATATCGGTGGCAAATCGCTTGATCTCAATGGAGACAGCAGCGACAACAACAACAAGCGCTTTTGGCATTTTTTCTTCCAACTTCGTTTTAATCAAACGATTAAAAATTGTAAGCAGGCAAAATGCACGCAGGGGGGGGGGG
>NW_016159581.1:63557-81763 GCF_001687245.7 Rhagoletis zephyria
GTTGAGAAATTAAAAATTTTTCCTATGGGAAATAATTAGATGATTTGAAAAAAAAAATATTTCAGAATTATTTACTCCATAGTTATGCATGTACAATAAACGACTTCGTTTTAATTAAAAAAAAATAATAATTTTTATTAAAAAAAAAATTTAAATGATCACTTGATGAGACAATGTGGCATGGCATGTGAATTTTTTAAGGACATTTTTGGAATGAATTTATAATAACACAATACTATCCCATCAGCATTTAAAATTGTAGCATAAGATAGAAACTTAAACAAAAGTAAACCCTTAATATCAAAGCTTTTTTTATAAAACATTTTACCAAAAATGCATTTAATTGTAAAAAAAAACTTTAAACGATGCGATAAGCTGTCCTCGAAAAAGACTCCGTTACGCAATGTGGTGCATAAATTTATAAAAAAAAAATCCAACCCCGATTACGCCATTTGCATTTTCTTGCCGTGTATAATTTTCACCGCATTAACTGCCGCAACTATTTGCATTTAAATTTTAATTCTACACGGTACACATGTATGCGCTGCTGCAAGTAGTTAATCTGCTTTCAAGCTTTTCACAAAAGAGTTACTAAAGTGTCGTAACAAAAAAAAAAAACAATTAAAATAAAACCGTTGCGAGAGAAAAACACTAAAATGCGCATTTAATTTGGTTAAATGTTCAATTAAATTTACATGATTTGCAGTTTCCAACCATGAATGGGTTAA
The DNA here is from genome assembly GCF_001687245.7 of Rhagoletis zephyria. NCBI lineage: Eukaryota > Metazoa > Arthropoda > Insecta > Diptera > Tephritidae > Rhagoletis > Rhagoletis zephyria. The sequence continues at coordinate 64,286 of NW_016159581.1, forward strand.
TGACATCAACACCAACGGCTGATGCAACAAAAATTGTAACTCTACTTGCACACATACATACATGCATACATAGATGCATAAAATGGACTACTTTGCACGGAAATGGGGCTGCACCGTTGGTAACGACGACGGTAAAGACGACGACGACGCCAGGGCGGTGAAGTGACGCTAACGGTTAATTTGCAATAAATGAGGCAGAAATGTGGAACACGAATCTGTCAGATACGCAACGACAACAACAGCAATAACAAGCTGCATGCATGCATTGTAGCAACAATCGCTGCTAACTAAATAAACAAATCCTAGATAAACGGCGTGCGATACGCGCATGCGCACACGTTTAGCCAAGAGGGTGTTGCGCCGCGTGGGCCACTAAATACAAAGATATGTACAAGCACAGAGAAAAAAATCAATCGAATACAAAAAAATAAAAAAAGCCAAAATACCGATAATCAAAAAAATATAAAATAAAATCAAAAAGCAATTCTTGCGACTTTTATTAGGTTACCAAATTAAAGAACTGTCTACTGTAAAATCAGTATGCTCTTATATGTACTTATTTCTTATTGAAAATTTACAGTAACAAAAAACCGCTTCTCTAGCAACAGAAATAATGAAAACAGAAATAATGAGAACTAAAGACAGCCCTTAAAAGGTAAAAGAAAAATAACAATAATAATTAAATTTGCGCAGACCTGACATTGAGCACGTGACCAACTGAATGACAACGTATAGCCCTACCTATTCTGCTATGGAGGTCTTCGTAACAAATGTGAATTACTTGTCCGGTAATCAGAAGTTCGTTTAAATTAACACAAAAGGGTATCTCATAAAATTAAGAAGTTTTTCTCTTTAAATGATTTTTTATGCAAACAAGTAAATACATTTATGTTCATAGCTTTTCTTTATGAAATTTAATTTTCTTTATGAAATTAAATAAACTGAATGGAATTTTCCCCGTTTTTCGTCTACAACTTCTTGTTTTTATAGGTCATATTTTTCTCTGTGTATAAGCATTGCCATTTAGTTGCGCATGCGTACCAACAGTGACAAGAAATTTCAGTTTAACATAACAACAATGCTAAGAAATTTTGTTCTCCTTTTACGTCATTTCAAAAGAATTGAAATTAAAACAAGTTCGCACTAGGTTTGTCGAAATTTTTCTAATCGATACATCGCTGTTTCTTCTTGATCCACATCGATTTCTTCAAACGCCTTTCAAATGGTTAATCGGCTACGAAAAATATTGAATGACAAAATGTTGCACAAACTGCTACTTATTCCTACAAATGTTTTTTAACTGCCATAAAGATTACGTTTGGATTGATTTTTAACAGACTGCAAAAAAGGAGGAGGTTATCATCGGAATATTTATATTTATTATTTTTTTATGTATGTTGCCGCATAACATTGGGCCACGTTAACCGATTTCTATAATTCTTCTTTTCAAGGCAAGGTGTTGCCACAGCGGTGGCCCCATACTCAATTGGATTTTTATATTAGAATTGCAGTCGGTTTTATTGTTTGCATAAAAATTACTTGTTGTGTACAATTTTTGGAATTAGTTTTATTGTATTTTTATAGTATAGCAAAAGTGTATTAGGCAAGATTTTGTATATTTTCGTATAGTTGTATATCGTAAAGTTTCACAACTATGTTAGTAAATTTAAGAAAATACAACCTACAACAATACGACAATAAAAAACACCTTGAGAACTGTCTATTTGAGCAAATCTCGAAAATGGAGCCCCACTTATGTACAGTTTTGTAATAAGAACAAAATTGCAACTCGAAATTGTATATAAATGAAAATATGNTTTTGTAATAAGAACAAAATTGCAACTCGAAATTGTATATAAATGAAAATTAAAAACAGTAAAAATAACCGATCATGCTATATAGACCCGTAGTTGCGTATGTAACGTATACGCCCCGAAGCACCACATGCAGTCATCTAAATCTGATTACGTTTCTATCAAATAATTTTGCCCTTGCACGGTGAAAAATGTGTTTAAAAAGATAAATATTCATATTCTGAAAACTGTGAAAATGGAATCCAATATCTCAAAACATAGTCATCTTTTACTCAAGGTAATTTTTTTTTCATTTGGTGACACACTAGTTCGTTTGTTTCGGCAAGAAGAACATTTCCACCATTTAATTTAAACATTTATAAGTATCTTAAATTATTATAATTAAAAAAATAAATAGTCAAATTTCAAAAATTAAAAGGCAGCTGCGACAGATATTCTGGTACACTCTTGAAACTTCACATTTGTATGTGTATTTCAGAATCAGTGTCAGAAATCAGGTAATGTAAAAAAAATATAAAAAATTTAGGACAAGCTTTTATTGGTCGGAGATTTTTTTTTTTGTTGAGTTATTCCTTTCAACCTAACGTGTGGCAGTCGTTCATATAACCAACTCACTTAGACCTTACGGGTTCATTGTGATACCGTTACGAAACGCGTGAAATTCAATTATTATTTCCCTTAGAACCATTTTGAAGCACTTATGAACCGTAAGATTTGCTTTATTCCTACACCGGATAATTCCGTAAGAGAGTTAAAGAAGTGCTTATCTAAGAAGAAGAAGTGCTCGACTGTTTTTCCTCTTCCTCATATCTGCAATCTCTGCAATATTTGTGAGAGAATATTCCTAGTCTCGAAGAATGCCTACCAAATAGCCTATGACCGGTTACCCAATCCGTGACCATCTCAATAGCATCTTTTGGGAAGCTGAGAAGTTCTTTCGTCCTTTTCTTATCTAATTTTGGCCATAACAGCCTAGTTGTCCTACAAGTGACCTAGCCATGATCTGAAAGCCTCTTGAATCATGTTGTTTCTAATCTCTGACTTACAGGTGGTTGCCATGGGTATCCCAATTTTTCCTCTGTTTTCTCACAGGGGAAAACTGGTACCCTCCCTGGCTTGCTCATCGGCCCTGCAATTTCTTTCAATTCCTGAATCATATCGGACCTGCCATGCAATTGTTTTATTAAAAGGGTCAGTTGCAATTAATTTGTTCGCTAGTTATTTTTTATAAACGCCAAAAGTCTGGAATTTCGCCTCCTACCCTTTTTTTGACAACGCTTTGTTGCTTCTTATGTGACGCTTTTATGCACTTCTGCGGAAAAAAAAATCGGGGTAAAACCCATTTGCTGCCAGCCTTCAGTGCTTACTAGTAGATAGTAAATAGCAGATAGTAAATAATATGAAAAAGTTAAAAAGACAATAGCTGCTGTTTGCCGCCGCTTAGTGATGGTTTTTTTTCAGAGGTACATAAAAATGCAACGCTGACTTGAAATGGTTATAATCTATAAAACAATTGGCAGTCGAGTAAACAATGCCGACGAATAAATGCACTGGAAACAGGTCAATTCATTATAAAAAATTCTTTTACATAACCATACTAGTTTTGTAAAACAGTTAATTGATTCCTCAAGGTTTAAGGAGTGTTAATGGCGATGCTGCTGCGGCTACTTATTTTTCAAAAATACTAGTTCAGAGCTGTGTCTCTTAAATTTTCACATTTATATTTGCATTTGTCAATTTATATATAAATTTGCATGCGCTTGTTGTTAAGCACTTAGGAGCTTCTGCAACCAAGGCAACTGCGTAACTGCATATAATGCAAAATAATGTTTTATGCAAATTACACAACAGCAACTGCAACAAAAACAAAAAAACACTCTCCTTCGTCATTTGCCATTTTTGTGGACAAAACCAAGCAAACTTCGTAACATCTGCCTTTGCTTTTGTTATTGCAATAAGCAATGTTGCAGCTGCAACATCTGCAGTTATGTACTTCTTCATTTCGTGCGCCTGCTACTGTCCTCCATGAGCTAGCCATAAAGAAGCAGCAGCTCCAGTGGCAGCTGGAGGATTGTAAAGTAGTTGAAGGGACAATAAGTACTGGCAGCCGCAGCCGCAGCAACAACAAAACAACATGACAACAACACAAACACGGATTAGACTCATTTTCAGGCCTACGCTTTAGCTAACTTGCATATTGTATAAGTAGATATTTATTGCAGTAGCAGTGTTCGTTCGCATTGTTGTTGCTGCTGCTGTGCAGGCATTGCAATACATCTATTTTCTACAGAGATGCACTGAGGTATGTACATATGTATGTTTGTTTGTTCGTACGTAATTTTATAAATCTCCACCATCAGCCTCAACCTGCCAGCCACTGTCCTGGTCTAAGCGTTATTCTGTTGCCTCTGACGCTGACGTTGCTGCTACTGCTGCTGCTGTTGCTGCTACTCCTGATGTTGACAATGTCAACGACAACTGGTGATGCTATTATTCTGCTGTTGCTTCTCCGTTTTCGTTTCCTCTGTTGTGTTCCTTTTAGTTCCTTCTAAGTCTGCCTGCTCTTGCCTGCCGCTTTACTGGCATTTGGTCGGTCGGTCTGTGGGGAATGGTGTGACAAGTGACCGTTTCATCAGCTTCTCCACAGCTGGGCCACTCACCGGCACATGCAACGGTCATACACGACAGACACTCGCCCGTGCAGTCGGTTTTGTTGTTGTACCAGGACCACCCACACACATGCATGTGACCGGGCTAATGCTGCTGCTGCCAGCAGTTGTGCCAATTGTAGTAGCCCTTCTAGCCAGGATTACATGTCAAAAGTTTTAAGTCTTCTCATCACTTAATTGCATTTATGTAGTATGTATGTAGGATATGTATATACATATATTTGAGTTTATATAAATATGTAACGTAAGTATTCAAAGCAATTTATCCACATACAATACCTATATGTATCTGCATTTATGTGCATGTAAATGTATTCACTGTCCGCATGTGTGTGTGTAATTTGTTCATTTGTTTGAATATGCAAATGCCGTGCTCTGTCTGAATTTTGTATTATTTTTAATTAGAAACATTTTTCAACAAAAAATTTATATTTTCGATTGTTGTTATTGCTGTACTTAGTGCAGTTGTGTTGGACTTTAGTAAGCTGCAGTGGAAATTTGCATTTGTATTTATGATTTATTCTAAAAAAATATGTATGAAACACAATTAAGATTTATATGAAAAATTTAGTTGTAATTTATATGCTTTCTTCCAGCTGAGTGAAATGCATGCAAAATAATGTCAATAGGAACAACAAATGTAATGGTTGTGGCTTATATGTGCAAGAAAGATAAAATGTGATCAAATCTCAGCTAAATTTTGTTCTGATGTTCCATGATGCATCACATTTAATAGAGTTTATGTGGTACATATGACGCGGCACGGCGCACAGTGGAAGATTTGACCCATCTAGCTGCTTTTAATTCTGTAATTCGAAAACTATTGAAGATAGATTAATGAAATTTTGCACAGGGTACGTTATAAGATAGGCGAAGCTTTTTACAAAAAATTGGTAATGTATAGTTACTGTCACGCCACGCTATTATATAACTGCAATTTTAAAAAATGCAAAAACTGAAATATTTAACTAATTACAAACGCTAAAATGCCTAAAATTTATATTTAGAATTTCCCTATAACAGGACTGTCTCGACCGAGATAAAATGCAAATGAATTACTCGAAGAAAATGAAATTCCCAGTAGGCCAGAAAAAAGAAAATTTCATCAAAACCTGCACTTTCCAGCAGCTAAAATTGTGTTGTTTCAAGTCTAAGAGGAGTGGCAAATAAACTGAGATACAAACTTTATCGAATAGTGGCGGATAACGAGTTTTCGGGTCTAATAAAAATAATAGTTTGCTAAAAATAAGTCTAAGTCAACATCGTGTTACTTTAACTGAAATACTCAGTCCTAGTTTACTAAATTCCCAAAAATGCATATTCATTAAAAGGATCATACCTAAAAAAATAAGACCAAAATGATATTTTAGCAATTGTTGTATAAATCACATAACACCGACAAATTAAACATTGAGATTCAGTTTTAAATATACAAGTTTAAATATTATTGCCCTCAGTAATTTTCCAAATCAAACCCCGTCCCGCCATACACTTTGATTTAAATTTTTAGTTGTTATTGTTTCATCTTTATCAGGCATTTCTAAAAACATTCTTGACGTTGTTTTGAAATTTGGCGACATAAAATAATGTAATTAATCTTTTCTAGAATATGGAAATGATACACTGTGCGGCGTGATGAAAAGTGTTGCAACATGATATGATCTGGCCTAATCTTAACTCCCTCTGCCTGCTCTGATGTGATTTGCTTTGATCGTCTTTATTCAGATGTGATCTGTTCTAATGTCATCTCTATCTAATCCGATATTTTTGTATCTGTTATTTTCTAGTGTGATCTCTTCTGGTTCGATTTGATCACCACATTATCTATATCACATCTCATGACATCCCATCTCATCACATCATAAGATATATTCTAATCTAATTTGATATAATCTTATCACAACTCATCACATCACGTCACAGCATACCACATCATATCCCGACTCATCACATAATTTGATATTTTCTTATCTATTTTGATCTCATCTCATCACACTACATCATATCACATCCTACCTCACATCACATCTCGCCACATGATATGATGTATTCTAATTTAATCACTTCTCTTTACATCTCATCATATTATATCATATCACATCATAACACATCACGTCATATCATGTTATATCACATCATGTCACATCGTATTAAATCCCATCATTTCAAGTCTTGTCATATCAAATCATGTGTATATCATATGATGTCTTCCGATCTGGGTTGACTTGATCATCACATCTCACTACATTACAACATATCACATCTTGACAGTACTGAACAACACAACCACATAATTTACATTAAGTTACTTTACATCACATCGCGTGAAATCAGATCACATAGCAATAGGTACATCGTATCGCATCACATCACGTCACGCCTACATATTTTATTCTGTGTTGTCCTCATTCTTCTCAGCTGATCACATCTCGTATCACGCGATCTTATCAACATATCTATCATATTGCATTATTATCAAGCAGGATATGAGGCATATATTCTTTTACTCTGCTCGATGTGAAACGCCCCACCACCCTCGTAGTAGATCAGAAGTATGCGCGCTTGTTTTAACATTTCCAATTATTTTCATATTTACTATTAATGTTTTACATATTGCGCTATTTGTCGTGGCGTTTTTGTTGTTGTTAAGTTCCCGTTTCAATATGTTGTTGCTTCGTTATTTTTCATTAATTATTATTTTTGTGCTGGCTGTCGTTTGTTTTCGCTTGGCTTTCGCGAACAATAATTGTGGTTGTTGTTTTTATATTTATTGTTGTTATTTTTGCTATAGTTAATTCAGCTTTGTGTTGTTATTGCAACAGTAGTCGCTTTGTTTTTTGTTTCTCGTTTTTTTTTTTTTTTTTGTATTCTTTGGCTCTCCGCAAATGAACTTCAGCAGCAGTCAACAAACTATCTACGAACCCCGCGCCCCTAATTGCACTCGCCTCTTCTCAGCTCCGCTGCAGCCCCCGCCACTAACATAGGTACCTACTTTTGATGCCGGTACCTGCGCGTTTTGTTGCTTTGTTGTTGCTGTTTGTTTGCGTATGCGAATTGGCGCATGTGTGTCCGTCTGTGTGTGTGTGTGTGTGTGTGTGCGTGCGTGAATTTTACCATCTGTTTTTGTCCGTCTGTCTGCTTGTATATCCGCCGATGTTACCATTCAACTATTTATCTGTCCGACGCTGGCTACCGGCTGCTGCTGTTTCTGTTTCTGTTTCTGCTTTTTTGTTGCCTTTGCTCCATTTGTTGTTTTCGTTCGTTATTGCTGTTTTTGTTGTTGCTGCTTGAGCTGAAGCTTTCTGAGCTCGTTCACTCGCGCTGCTCACTGTCGCGGTCGTTGTGGTCATTGCGAAGACCTTCGAAAACGTTTTGTGGTTGGTTAAAAGCACATTTTGCCATTCGCGAATCGCAGCTGAACAACAACAACAACAGCAATAGCAACAATATTTATACTAACAACTACAACAGCAATAAAAACGTGACACGAGCAACAATCATTAAAACGACTAAAACAAAATGAAAACAACAACAGCCAACATATCAACTGACATCGACAGCAACTCCAACAACAGCAAGAAAAGCAGTCAGCAGCAGGCAGCAACAGCAACAGCAAACACTATCGTAGTAGGTATGTATTATTTTTTATGTCTCAACAAAAATTATAAAAAAAGCCACTAAAACAACGAGTTGGCTAGCATTTCGCTGCTGTTGGTTGGCTATTCGCTTTGTTGGCGGAGTAACTGTCAGAAAATGAAGCCACAGCGTATTTGGCGGTGCCACAGCGTGGAGGCGGGGTGTGGTGGTGCTGCCACATTGGCATTAAAAACTACATCGAAATAAAATTAAAATGAAATAAATTATTTGTGTGCGCCATCGCCGTAAAGCAACACTAAAATTGTGAATAAATAAAATAACGACAAATGAGAGGAGAAATGGCGGTGAAGCTGGACGGGTGAGGCACTACATTTTTTGTGTATGTATATGGGAAAAAAAGGAATTGCTGAATGAGTAAGTACAGCTAAATTTGCTAGTGGTTATGGGAAATTATATATGATAGTTTAACGGTTGATCGGTCAGAGTCTTCATAGAAGTTTTACTCGGTTACAGGAAAAGATTTCCGCAGATCTAGTTATATCTTCAGGACCTTGAAGTTCCCTAAATTAAGGGCGAATCCAAACAGTCCAGGTCCCCGAAGGAACACTTAAACGTTCTGTCATCATAACCTCCTTTTTACAGCTGCTTAAGAAATAGGTATCTAAACCAGACGGCCATATCGCCAAAAGTCCAGCGTTCCCTTAATATTGCTATTAGAAACCGTTGGTTCAGTACAAAGTGAAGTTACATACCTTTGCATCTAGATTATTGCCATTCCTCCTAAACTTTTGAGAGTTTGAATCATATAGGGGCTTTATAATCCTACTCGGTTCCTAAATATTATATTACAGCAAATGATGGATCTACAGTTTTTCGCCAACTCCGGACGACAAAAGGATGGAATAGAGAAGCTTTTCCACGGCGGAAATACACTCGGAGGTTTACCATTGCCTTCAACGAATCGAACCTGGGTTCTACGGAGTGATAGCGCGCACCTCTGACAACTCGGCTACAGCGGCAGGGGAATCTCATAAAAAAGAAGTTAGGCGCTAGCACTGCGTGGCCAATTCATTAGCCGTACAATTTTGGCCGTCAAATCAGTCTAATTGGAGCGTATTGGAAAGCAACCGAAAGGTAAACTAAGCTTTCATCATTCCTAAGGCTATGACCCATGAAGACTAAATTATAAGCCAATTAGATTTAGAGAAATATGTAGTAGAAAATAGCTGAAATCATTTTTTAAATGTGGAGACTAGGTTTCCTTCCTGAGCGGCATTTTACTTTTTTCAATAAGAATGAATTCATTCTCTTTTCCATTTTCAACAATTTTGTGACAGAGTTGTGGTCAAAGAACCTCCATTAATATCCTTTTCCCCGGTGTAGTTTTTTTTTTTTGTTTTTATCAAATTCAAAACTTTTTCCGTAATGTGGATCTAATTAAGCACTTCTCACTAATTTATTTAAATTAAAAATTTGTTTTGGCAAAAAAGTGTTTAAATATTGGAAATTTCATTGATTGTGGTAAAACATATGACAGTTTCAACTTTGATGACATAAAATTTGTACTTAGTTGGTTACTGCCCGGATATAAAATATACTTGGTAAACATACTTTATGTATGTAGATTTATTCACATACACACATTTATTTATAATTAAATTTTTTTAATGTCCACTTCATTTCCAGGACTTAATACCCCAAATTTACGCACATTTCCCATACACTTATGATATTTTAATGCATTCCGAAAATAGTTGTAGTTTTATACATTTAATGTACGTACATATGCATTNTGCGCACATTTCCCATACACTTATGATATTTTAATGCATTCCGAAAATAGTTGTAGTTTTATACATTTAATGTACGTGTGTATATATGTATGTATGTGTCTGTGTTCTTATGTATGAACACGCACTACAAAAAAGTAATAATTCTGTAGGAAAACTTTCATTTCCATTTTAATTTCAAATTAAATTAGTTTTTATACTACTTTTCGTTTATGCAACACACTCTTTGCCCAAAACTGTGTACAAAACTTCGAATAGCCCTTTACATGCACACACAAACACACACACACATGTATACTACAGCAACAACAAAAGCTTGACAGAAAATGCATTGCAAATTATTATAGCAAAAAAATTAAATAAATATCTACCAAATTCTGTTTCTAAATCCTGCCACTTTCTCGTCCCGCTAGCAGCGCCCACTCATTCTGCTGCTCTATTTCGACTACTCACTATCTCTCTCTCTCTCCTTCTTTTTCACTCCCACTGCTGTCATTTCGGCATTAGACTTTGCTCATTTTTAATATGATTACTTTTCTCTACCAAATTTCGTACTTATTATTTTGAATTTGCATTTTACAAAGCCACTGCCACTGCCACTGCCACTTTGCACATTTGTCTGGCGCGCTGGCATACCGGCGTACTGACATTGAATGTCGCCAACACCCAGCAAGGAGGAGAACACACAGGCCAGCTCAGCCTCATCTTTTAACCCACTTAATGTTGGACTTTCTAATTCACTGATACACGCTGTTGACAGCTTTTTGCGCAATGAGTTGGTGAGAGGAGACACTGTAGCTAGTTGCAGCTTAGAGACAAGCAAAAGGCGGCCAAGGCAAAGGCGAACGAACAGAGGAATGAAGTTTAAGGAGTGTACGGGCCGGTGTTTCCTCAAATCCTTTTACTCGGCAAATCCCATTTATTACAAATTCAGCAAACACACACCGAAACGCCAGTCAGCTAGTTGCCCACCTCGAGACTTTCTTATGGCGGCGGCGCCCAACTCGCCAAAAGCCCAATCACATTTTCTACGACCACTTCCTTGCGCCCAACAACCAACACCGACTCACACTTATCATACTGGCATTCATTTGGGTGTATAATTATCATTCAACACTAATTCGTAATGTCCATTTCCAACGTTTTTCGAAAAGTAAAGTTTTACAAACACTATTCCGAATCCTTCCTTCTGCTTAGCAGAAAATTATGTAAGCCTCCTTTAGACGGCTGCAGTTCAACTCATTCATTCTGAAATCCCTTTACCATGCACCCATTCCTTTACTTCTGCCTGTCCGCTAACGCTTCTCTTTGCATATTTAGTGGTGTCCTTGCATTTCATAGTCATTTTGCAAAACTTTCGCATTTACTTAATTTTGTTTGGTCTAAATTTTGGAAAAGGAAGCCAAAGCTAGCAGGAAAGCAGGCAGACATGAGGTAGCGTTACTTCGGTTACAAGCACACATACCATTCCTGGTAGTCCAACCAAATTCAAACTCAATTCAAAACCCCTTTCTGCTGGCGTTAGCTTCGACTAAGCAAACTGATTATCTCGCATTTCTCCTCACCGCCCAAAGCACTGTTCATATGGCATATTATGTCGTAAAATTTTACAATCCTCATTGCCGGTCTGATTATGCATGCATATTCAAAGATGTTCCGCCACCTCTCCTAACGCCTTTTGGTGGAAATGCTTACGAAAGCTATTGGTTGCGACCAAAGAATTTGGTGTGCAAAGTGGATACCACAGCTCGTAGTAATTTGGTGCCTAGTTACAATAAGTAGTAGAGAAGCCATATTCTAGATGCGTTGCATATGCTAGATCGAAAATAAATCAAAAGAAGTAATCGAAAATGAGTGTTCATACTGGTTTACGAGTTTACTCACTGGTAATGAGAATAGAAGGGAAAAATTTGGGAAGAAATTTCAAAGACAATTGATCCTGAGGGTCTCCTTCTTCTTCTTGGTGGGCGCTGTAACCGCCCAACCGATTCTGGCCGAGCCTAACCAAGCACACCAGTCGTTTCTCTTCAGTGCCAACTGACGCCAATTGGAATTACCAAGTTAAGCCAAGTTCTTCTCCACCTGGTCTTACCATCGCAGGGGAGGGCTTCCTCTTCCTCCGGAGCTCCTTCTTCTTCTTATTTGTCGGTTTGGGCCGAGACCAAAAAACTTTGCCAGCTGCCTCTCCTTTGCGGATTTGCGCCAGTTGTTCATCACACGTGCGGACAGGTCCTTCTGCTTTCTCTTTCGTTATCCACCCAGGGGTGAGGAGGACCATAGATCTTGCGTAGAATAGTTCTCTTGAAAGCACCCAAACCTTTTCATCTTTATTAGACATCGTCCATGTTTCTACGCCATATAAAAAAGCTGGAGCGTTTCTATCCATTCGTGCAACAACATCATGGTCAAGCCAGCGAAGCCGCTCTATTTTAATCCGCCCACTCTATCCATATCGTCGTAAAGCTCATCGTTCCATCGTCTGCGGTATTCGATGTCGATGGAACTTTAGGAACCTTAGAGAATGAACGTCGGTATCAAATACACGAGCTTAAAAGCGCTGATTAATTTTATACGTATGTGTATGCAAGCTAGAATGTCCCAGAATTCAAACTGGAGCTCTGATTCCGGTCGAACTCTGCAGTTACTCAGATCTCTACCCAAGCGGACAACTCCTTTATTCCGTAACTCATAGTGCGATCTATGACAGAAACACGAAAAGCCTTCCTCAAACCACAGCGACAGAAGCGACAACCAACGGCAAACTAGAGCCACGGCACCATTGAGGTCTTCTATAGCGGAAAAACCACGAAGGCACTTCTGCTCAAACCGGAATGCCTGCAGCGCATATATCGAGCGAGCTCTTCCTTCGAGTGTTTAACACCTATTGAGATTGCTACGCATGGGCACAGACCAGCTTGACGACCTATAAGATGACAAAGAGCTTCTCTAGGGGGCAGGCCGGTAACTTTGACGAACCGATCGGCGTTCGGCCACCCAACGTTCAGGCACGACAGCAAGAACTTCTTGTAGGCAGCAGGGTAAGTTCNGAGCGAGCTCTTCCTTCGAGTGTTTAACACCTATTGAGATTGCTACGCATTGGCACAGACCAGCCTGACGACCTATAAGATGACAAAGAGCTTCTCTAGGGGCAGGCCGGTAACTTTGACGAACCGATCGGCGTTCGGCCACCCAACGTTCAGGCACGATAGCAACAACTTCTTGTAGGCAGTAGGGGAAGTTTCAATATCAATAATGCTGGCGCGATTCCTAATTTTCTGTAAGTATCGGCATAAAAAACATACTCTTAAGGTATCTCAGATTCATGGTTGGTACTCTAACAAGACTTGGCTATCGCAACTGCAGCGATGAAAAGGAAATAAGAAGTTATAGACGCCGCGTTAAGTCAGACGGCGGCGCATCACAGACACCCGGACAAGCACTTTTTGGAGCTACTACCACATCTACATAGATTCCAAAGTGGTTGACAAATCTATATACGAAAATTAAATATTGCCGAACAATTTTCCAATGCAACATCTTCTTCACTTGCATCACACTCCAGGTCTGTTATGTATTGGTTAATGAAGGACGAGCGACTTAGCGCCAACGCTCAGCCGAAGAAGGGTTAAAAGTCCACCAGTTCTGGCGACTATGTCATTACGTTCACACTTGCGCACACATATTTATTATCGTTATTATTAGTGCAACTAGCCGCTGGCAAACGCTAATGTAAGCGCTCATGTGGCATGCCACGTCAAGGATTGCACACATTTTTAATGAAGTAAACGAGTTGAGTTGATTTGAGTCGAGGCGTCAAGTCGCCATTCGCCGCTCGCCGTCCGCCGCTCTGCCGCCCTTTCTGCACTCGCTGTCGTATTCTTCATTCTTCCCTGCTGCTGTCGCCGTACGTCCCACTGATGAGTGCAAAATTTTGCAATTACGTTTTGGTGTAATTACGTTATGCATATTATGTGCCACACAACTTAGCAGCGCCTCCGCCCCCGTCTGCCGCTAGCAAAAATAATAGTAAAGAATTGCCATCTGCCATACCAGCCCAGTCACATGCCAGCGCGCAGCCAACACGGCGTGCCACACATTATAATCCTGACAAAATATGCAACACCCCCACACCGGCCCCCTGGCCCCTTAGCATGCATATGAGTACATATTTTAGCTTAAAGCTAGTCGCCCAACCGTTGAGCCAGCTAGCAAGCCAGCCAGCCAGCCAGCCAGATGTCGACTAGCGCCTCCTTGCTACACACAACATACTACTTGCCACATGGCGTTGTACAATGAAGCTCATTAGCATACATCACCGAGGAGTGGACACGGACGTACCAACAAACGGAGAGTGCGACGTGAAAGACGAAGGCAGCAACAACGCAGAAACACACACACAATGTTGCACCAATGAATGTTGCAAGAAGGTAGCAAGCGGGTAGGCAGGCGCGAGCATGTCGCTTGTGCAAAAATCGCAATGACAGCAGTGCCACATGGCATAGCAGCAGGCGGAGTCAGCGTGGTGGATTGCCATATAAATTATAGCAAACAAAAAATAAGTGAAAAAATGCAATAAAATTAAAAACTGGAGTAGAAAATGGCAAAAGAGTTGCAACCTAGAAAAAATTAACCGCCGGGCATTAACACTCATATATACATATGTGTGTACGCTCGATTGTGTATGTGTGTGCAGGATGTGTTGCCTGAGTGTATATGTGAATATTAGGGTGGTCCAAAAATACGCAGGAAAATCAACTATTAAGAATTTTCTTGCTGCCCCAAAAATGATAGAAAACGGAAAATAGGGGCACCTGCATTTTTTTTTTAAATCCGTTAATATTTAGCCCTGTCGCCGGGGCTTTAAAGTTTTCCAAATACATATTTCATATGAGGAAAATACATTTTTTTATAGAATTGCTATAAAATCTTAAAAAAATATATATTTTTTGATCGCATGAAAATATTTTCTTTTAGAAATCCTCCAAGAATAGAATTGTGCTGCAAATTTAACTCAATAATTTTTCTAAAATGTGATGTTACGAACAGATAAAATAAAAATAAAAAAATTAAGTAAGGGATGAGATTATCGTTTATAAAAAAGTACTTTTATAGTATGAAGCTTACTGAAGGTAAATACTTTTTTCACCCAAAAAATATTTATTTTCTACGATTTTATAGCAATTTTACGAAAAAATATATGGAAAACTTCAAAGCCTCGGGGGCAGGGTCATAATAATAACCGATGTCAAAATAAAAAATACTGGTCTCCTTATTTTTGATATTCTTCAGTTCGAGGGTTGGCGGGGAAAAAAAAATGTTTTGGATCNACATGTATGCATGTTTGGCACGAAAGAGATATGAATGAGGTGGTAATAATAATAAAAATCATTTCGACGAGTGGGCGATTCGCTTGTTATCCACTCGTACAAGTTTCGGAATGGGATATATGTACAGCACTGCGGGATGCCCTGAATTTGAATATGTAGTATGAAAGGCCTTGGGCAAGTGGCAAAACGAATGGCTGCTGATGTCCACATTTTATTATTGAATTTTTAATTATCTGAAATTAGACTTTGCACAAGCGAAAAGGGGCTGGGCAGCCGAACAAAGCGAATACTAGGAATTGAGTTGCTTCAAATAGATTTCTCCATTCGAATTTCTTCCAGCGAAAAATTTGCTGTAATTCTAGAACTCGAAAAACGAAGCTAAATGACAGGTAATAACAGAAATTTTTGGAAACATTGTCAGAGTTTTATTTTAAAACGGCTTAACAAACCAAATAGATAGCGAAAATGTTCACAAAGACCTTGCTCAATTAATTTCTTTTGGCAAAATTTTATTAGTTCGCGCATTAAGAAATAAACCTGCAGAAAGATGAGGTTCACAGAGAATATCCTTGAAAGCAAGAAAAAAACAAAAAAATACTACTGACCGCATATACAACACCAAACGACTTTTTAATAACAGCAATGGTCACACTACCCACAGAGTTGCATTTAATTAACATCAACAAACCAAAAAAAAAAAAAGAGACTAAATAAACGCAAAGGCTGTGCAATCAACGAGGCTTTCTCGAATCGCAAGCAACATTCTTGACGCGATGCTTTAATGACCGCCAGCACCAACCACTTGCATACATGAACTCTTATAAATTACACACAGAAAATTGTACACACATATCTACATATCCACGTACATATTTATATACACACTAATGTAACATTTCGCACTGCAAGTGTGAATTTAATTACAACTACTTATGCTGATTTATGAAAATGATAATGAAGCTGGAATTTTTTCTACTTAATCCGCAAACAACAGCAATCCTTTCATTTTGAATTGCAATGAGGCAACAACAACAACAGCAACACTCTGACAACTTGCAAAGTAACAGCTTTGGGTAACTGGCGAGTAACGATCGTGACCAACTCTGCTCTGCTCTGGCTGCTCTCTTAGCACTGCTGGCTGGTTGGCTGTTTGGCTGTTTGACTGGCCTGCGTGCGTGGAGTTTCAAGTGTACAATGCTCGCGCTTATTGTTGTTGTCACAGCTGTTGTTGTTGTAGTAAATGGTAATCAGTTTTGTACTTTCTACTGTTGTAGTTTTTGTTGTTGTTTTGATCACATTTGGCACAGCATCTTTCACACTTAATGCCAGTTTATGTGGCATAAGCGCACCATAGTCTACAGTCTGCGTGTTTCGTGTTAATCACTTGGGAAAATAACGTTTTTTTCTTCGTAATACTTAACATCTGTGTATTGCATACAATTTGCATTTAGTTGTTGTTGATTTGAGCTAGTTTTATTGATTATCTTATTGTAGTGTATTTAAAGAGAATTAGGGTTTCTAATGTTACTTTTTCTGCAACAGATTCGACTAGCTCTAGCTAACAGCTAACACTTTGAACTTTGATTGACTTGAAGTTGGTCGAAAGTTTTCGTCATTCGCAAAGATTTTTTTAGAGCATAATGAACCATATTTTTTCTTTAGCCAATGAAAATTCTAAAAGTCGGATTTTTGGCTCATAGTAACGTACAAATACAGTCATCCCTGGAGTATTTTTTTATACATTTTTTTACGATATTCAAAATATCCTCCCTCTCCGCACATAATCCCAGACACCTTGCAACCTTGCGTTTTGGTCCACACTTTCTGTACCTTCAGGATCATGGACATTTCGAGCTTCCGTTTGGTCGCTTGGAAGGAGATAGGCATCTGCTGTAACAGCATAGTTTCAGACAGGGAGTCTTCTTTGGCCAGCCTATCGGCCTCCTCGTTGCGCGCGACGCCATTGTGCCCCGTAACCCAGTACAGATGTACGTCAGACGCAGTATGTAGCAAATCCAGAGCTGTCCTGCACTCCGCCACACTCCTCCAAGAAGTGCTGTGCGATAGGAGTGCTTTTATCGCAGGCCTTACTGTCGATGTAGAGATTCACCTGTATGTTTACTACGCTGCTGCTACGTAGCTACGCCTGGAAAATGCTGCAGTAGTTCGGCAACTTATAGAATTTGTTGAGACCGACCTCCGCGCAGACGACTGCCGCCCCTACACCTTTCTCCGTATCGTCTCGTCTGTGAAGACATTCATCGAGCTAGCACTCCTCATG
>NW_016159582.1:0-63658 GCF_001687245.7 Rhagoletis zephyria
TCTCAATTTTTGCTCGAGTTATCGTGTACACGGGCAGACGGACAGACGGGCAGACTGACGGACAGACAGACATGGCTCAATCGATTTCTTTTTTCATCCTGATCATTTATGTATACATTTGTCTATATCTATCTCGATTCGTTTTGGCTGTTACAAACAACCGTTATGTGAACAAAATTAATATACCCTTGTGCACAAGTGCGCTCGGGTATAAAAATGCCTTAATTCCAGTTCTTTTCTTTCAGAATGTTAAAATTGTCGTAAAAATAAATTTGAAGGAAAATATTTTCAATATAGAAACCCGCCTTTGCTACATTTTTGCTTAAGTATATTTACATTCATATGTAGATATTTGTGATCCCCACCTCCGTGAGTTTTGCTTTTTCTTTTGTGCCAACCTTTTCCCTTCTGTTTTTATCTAAATATAACCATATCCATATGGCAGCATCTGTCTTATGACCTAGTTCCTTCCGTTCTCTCAACATTTTATACCATTCCAAGAAGTTTTGTAAGAAGCGCTTGCATAAATTATGGAAATTATTCCCCAATACTTTTGAAAGACAGGAGTAAACAAACAACAATGATATTTCATATCAAACCGGAAATTAAATTGACTTTAGCAGAAAGCGCCTCCGCGTTCGCCGCCATTGAGTGGATTCGTGTATCATATATTTCATATCGAACATACATATAAAAATGATAGGCCATAGCATAAGCACTTTGGCTAACACTGGTCACATATGTATGCATATACAAATATGAAAGTGAGAGTGTAGGGAGGCAGGCGTGCCTGCAAGCACATGGGCGCCAGCTGTCTGCCAAAATTTGGAGCGCGTGGCGCTTCGGCTACGCAGTGCTGTAGTGTAGATAGTCGCCTATGAGCGTTTTTATTTCAATTTGTTTATCGTCCGCCCCCTAAAAAAAAGGATGAGTAATAGTATTTGACATTTGACAGGCAAAGCGCTGTGCGAGCGAGTGCGTCACAATTTATTTCATGTGAATTCGTTTTATGGGCAGTCAGCTTAATATTTAAACGTGGTTGATATGCCACTATGGTATTCAATCAGCATTTTCTACAGTTTTCGGAGGCAAACAGTAGTCGCTTTGATGAGCTATCTAAGTACTAATAAATGCAAATTTTTCTTTGGATCGTGAGCACCACATGAAATTTTATTTTTTTTTTCTTTAGACCCTTTTCACTGCTGCTTTAATTGTAGTATTTATTTTTAGGCATAAATATTTTCTATTCCGTACAGCCCTCTTTCTTTGGCCTTATTGATATTCTTCATAATTTCGTCTCATAAAATTAATGGCCGCCGCATGTTGGTTTGGAGTACGCTTTGATCGAATGCTCATCGCTACATGCCTTCACAATAAAACTGAAAACCCTTCACAGCTGCGCCTTGCTGTTTACTTCATTAGCAGTTGCAGGCGAGTGTCTAAAAATGAGTGTGTGCCACCACCACAATACACGAAAAAGGGTTCCCCAGCAGCGAGAGATACCCGGATGTGCGCCCAAATTTATGGCAATACTACTCTGTTTGTCTGTATGTCTGCCTCCATGCCATTGAATTATTGCTTAAGTGCACAATTTATGCGGTTTTCAACGCTTTGCATTCATACATTGGATTCATTTCAATTTAACGCAATTAAATTAAAGAAAATTTTGAACCCATGTCGAACTCAAAGCGAAAAAATCCAACAACAGCAGCATCAGCAACAATTACTTGCAACAAGCTGCATGCCACCGTGCCTACATACGTGGGTACTAGGGTGTTCGATTATTCGCCTCTTTTCCAAAACCGGGTTTCGAGATATCCGAAAAAATGCAATTTAAAAAAAAAAACAGTTATGTTGATATGAAGTCATGGTCCCAGCAACATCAAACAATGTTTTTTTTTAATAGCAGTTGCCCCTCGGCGAATCTCCGAGTGTACTTCTACCATAAAAGCACTTCTTCGGAGGTAGAATAAAAGCGTTGATCTCGCCATTAACATCAAGAAGCAAAACACGAATTGGAGGAGAAGCTCTGCCAAACACGTAGAAAACGTTTAAGCATTCATTTATTGGAATCAAATGTGATATACTGTTCATCCCCAAATATCGTAGGATATAATCCTTGGAAACTTCGAAAAACACAAAACATTTATTGAGTGGTCAAGATTTGTATGAAATAAAAAATAGCGGTTTGTTCGATTAAAAAACGGTTTATTCGATTTTCGAAAAATCAAGATTTAAAAAAAAAAACGCCTGTAGGTATCCAAAAAACTGTGGAAACCGGTTTGGAAAAACCGAGTCAATCACCCTAATATGAATATAGCTACACAAATCCCCACCACTTCTACTGCGCTAGAAAAGTAATATTAACAGCAAAGAAAAAGGAAAGCGAAATATCCAACCAAAGATGGTGAAAAAAACTATTCATTTCTGATTAATTTAATTTATTTGAGAAGATTTCACTTAAAGGCATATCTTATCGATTTCATGGAATTGGGTAAATTTCCCGAAATAAAACCCCCACATAGAATCTACGAAATTAATTTGTAAATCCGCGTAACAACGCGTTAACACTTGCAACGGCAACCCCTTGCTGTTACTTATTGTTAGTGTGCGCTTCGTTGATCTTGCCTGGCAACCAGCATTTTTCCTTCTCGATCGCGTGATGTACGAAGCCCTTTTGTGCATAGGTATTATTGTTGTTTTCAACTAAGTCTTGTAATTCTAACTAATGTAAATTAGGCGTTAATTGACAGCATAAGTGGCAAGTGCTAGTCAACGAACCCGGTGCATGCAGCACCATATTCTAAAGGCGTTCACACTTGAAACCTCTTTTTTGCTGTTGCCAGTCAATCAATAAGATTTGTTGCTACATATTACTAAAATAATATGCAACTTTATTATCCCCTTTAACTACATGCTAATGCTTCATTTCCGTAAGATTTTTTCACTACTCTATTCTATTAAGTCTTGTAGGCTTAAGGCTTGTTGCCACAAAGTTGCCACCTCAACTATTTATGCATCGTTTTAAGCCGCTTTGAGAAAATGTTTCTACAAAAACATAGCAAAAATGATTTAGACTTTACTTTAAGCTCTCAAATTATTATCTCGCACTTCTCGCACAGCTCTTCTTCTTGCAAGAGGCGCATTTACATTTAAATGCCTTCGTTTTAAATATTTTCAAAACACTTCAACTTGTGCGCAATAATCTTCTGTTACTTATTTGGCTTTCTTTTGGAGCTGAGTTTTCTTTGACCTTTGAGAGAATTACAACCGTGTTGTGTCTCTGGCTGATGGTATACTAGTACTCAGTGTAGGTGATTCTATGGGTATTTATGTATTTGTATGCCTGTATTCTCAGTTATTTAACAGCGACCTGTCTTTTACAGCTTAGGCTGTGTTCTTCACTTCCTATTCTTTTGTTTCATTATTCTCTTGTCATCTTTCACTTGAAAAATAAAGGTACAATATTATGTATTTAACGCAGAAGGCACAAGTGAAGTTCAAGCATAACATTAGAAGAGGTCAGGTTTATACATACGTGCATATGTATGCACATTAGGGTGGTCTAAAAATGCATGGGGGCGAAAGTTACGTCGGATTTTTTTTTCTATATCGAATAAAATCCCCCTGAGATTTTGTGAAATTAAAAAATATTTGTAGGTCGGCCAAAGCGCTCAAAGTTTGCCATGCATTTTAAATGAAAAAAAAAACAAATTTTCGTAGCAACGCTTTAAGTATAATCCTATTAATATTTTACAAACGGAAAACTCTATTTCTCTCCAAAAAATTAACTGTTTTTATGGGTTCCCTAAAGACCCAAGAAAATGCAAAATTTTTCTAAATTTTTCAGCTTTTCATGACGAATTAAACCAATTACTACCAACAAGCTAAAAATTAAAATTCTAAAAATTATTTAAACAAATTAATCTTGTTTAACCATAACTTTATATTAAATTAGACTACAGAGTTGCAATTTTTTTAAATTTTTAATGTTTTTTGGGGTTTTTGGAAGACCTATAAATGAGAGGTAATACTAAAATATGGTTAACTAAACAATTGGGTATTGTTTATTGAAGTCTGCTGGAGATAAAAAGAGTTTTCCGATTAAAAAATATTGATTTTTAAGGATTCTATGCCATTTGACCGTTGACTTTGACCGTTTTGAGCGATCGAAAAAATCGGGGTATTTTGCCGATCAAGAACAATCCTAGAGGGTGAGATCTTTATAATTCCCACTTTATTTCTTTTTGTACCACCCTAATGTACATAAATATGTGCGTTCGCTGCTGAATGTTGGCAGGTTTTTTGATTTTCTTCTATGGTAGTTTTTGTCCATATTAAAATATAAAATAATTTGCACTACTGTGAAGTGAGACAAGGCCCATCATTAGAAGTCACCTCAGACGATACCCATCCATACCGACTACAGTGTACATGCCTATGCATGCGCCCTCAATCACTTTTCTGTCATATGTATGCCTCAGTAAAATACCTCCTATACAACTCATAATGGCACCTGTAAAGGCCATAGATAAGCCAGTTTTCATGGACAATTACAGCATTTAGAGGGCAAGCCTCTCAAATAATACCGACGAACCAGCATTAAACTACTGCACCCGAACAGTACTTTACTTAAAAAGGAACTTCTTAGTGGTACAAGACCAAGGATGTGACCTACCAACCAAGACAGACAGTGTGGGTAAAATCGCCTCCGACGAATTACTTGAAGAAAGAATCGGAGGAGAAGTTTCCACATCTGAACTGAGGGACTCGGTTTCTTAAATATAGCAATATATACCAAGCTCAGTATTGGACATCCAGAAGGCAGCTGGAAACTTCGCTTTAAGATCAACAGAATAAGTTTTCATCTTCTCTGAGAAAGAGGCAGTCTTGAAAGTTTAGACTCACACATAGAATATGTAAAATTTCTTATTGAATGCCGTAGATCTCTGAAGGAGATGACCCAATACTATAAAATTCAACCTATACAGATCCGCGGACACCGGTATTTGAAGCATAATTGCTAAGCTGACCGAATTCGCTAGTAAATCAGGACAACGCCTACTATTCCAGGAAAGCAGACGGTAAGTGTACTAATGGATATCTTTAAACGATTTGTAACTAGCAGAAGAAGATTACGTGTACTTGTCAAACAGTTTGTAGAAAGCCCTGCAGAGATATCACAGTTGGAAGGGAGGCATAGGCTTTGCAGCCATTTCAACCTAGCCGAATCTAACCTAGTACTCTCAGCCTGCTTTGAAGCCACAATGCTTTCTACAGACGTAAGAAAATATTTCTAATTTCTTAGTTTAAAAAAAAAACTTTGGAGCGATAATACTGCTCCAGATAACAGAACTTCAATGGAGTTTATGTATGTGCCAGCGATTTGCCCAATAAATGATATGTATACCTTTGTACCTAGTAGAATATTTATCAACGTGATGTTTATACTTATACATATATACTACGATTATATTTAGTACTAAAAATGTACAATACACTCATATTACGTAATTAGGTTCGCATTAGGAACGATTAGTTCTGCAAATTGACTGTCGTCTATTAAGTGGTGTGACAAATTTTGTGATTATTTTTTCTTATCACTTTTTTGATAAATAGGTTATCGATATTTCCAAAATTTAACAAAAATATGTCAGCCGATCGAATATGGAGATGGAGTATAGGTTCATATATTTATTCGTGTGAGTACATTTGGCTACTTTTTCAGAATGATGTTCGTATTTGCAGCGTATATTAATTATCATTTTTGTTGAGATTTCTTATTTATGAATACCTAGTTTGGGGAGAGCAGTGAAATGAAAGCACAATAGCCAAATTTTTTTACTATTTTCAAATTTTTACTTATCATCAGGGTTTTCATAATAGACTTCTAAGCTGGGAGAAAATGAACGGTGTAAAAATATTTCTACATAATTTTAAAAAACTTTGGAACCACGTTTGATTGAATCCATTTGCCTTAGCATATACAAAATGGAGTTTAAATAAGATATTTTGCAGAATCTAAAGGTCATACATTAGCTATTTTTTAATGAAACTTAGAAAAATTAATACAATTTACGCAAATCGTTTTTTTACATAAATCTTTTTGTGGTTTTTGGTTACTATGCAAAGCTTATATACATATGTACATACAGCGACTCAAACAAATGAGGACGTGTTGATTTTCTTCTAATATTCGTAATGCTTTTTGTATAAAAATATCGTCAAACGGCTAAAAAATCGCGTTGATTTTTAAGAATTTTTTTTTTTTGGTGACGGATTTTTGTACTTTTTTCATATAAGAATGAATTTCATATGAAATAAAATGCGGGAGACCGTCAGCAACAAAATTTCAAAATATCCACGTTTTTGTAAATGGCGCTTGTTATATTAAAAACCCCGAAAAAGTAGCCTCAAAAAAAATCTCAAAAAGCAACGCAATTTTTTTGATGAGAATTTGTTGAAATTTCCTAAATTTTTGATAAAGTTTGAAACTGTTATTTATACGGTTTTGGTTAAAGCTTAGACGATATTTTTGTATAAAAATAACAAAGGCCAAAAAAAAAATAACAACAACAAATAAAAATAACAAAAAAAAAATTTGCTGGAAAAATATTACGAATATTAAAAAAAAAAACAAGTAATTTTTAGCAAAAAAAAAGCCGACTTTAAAAAAAATATATATATATATATTTCATGATCCAATGATCGGATCTAAACCAGATTAGTAAGGGAGAAAGGGATGCACAAAGAGTTATCGAGATCGGTTGACGTGGTCCAAAGTTATGCGGAAACATACATAAAAAAAAAAAATATTCCGACGAGCTGATAACCTCCTCCTTTTTGGAAGTCGGTTAAAAAAACACGTGGTCATTTGTTTGAGTCACTGCATGTATGTATGTAGTTTGTTGTACCACCACTAAGTAAATGCTAGTTTCAATTCCAGCTGTTCGAAGCAATAATCAAAGCCAGCACTAATTATAATTCAAGCATGTTTAAAGACGTTTGTTAATTTTGCTGTATAGCCACTTAAGCAATAATAACCTCATTTATTGTTTTACCTATTTTTTTTTTTGATTAATGGAATACCTTTAACGGTAAAGCGTTTATTTTTGTACATTAAAGTCATTAACTTTTTATTTAAAGAACCTGTGTCAAATGTCAGCATAAACAAATCGTTTCCAGTTTCACATTAATAACTCATAATCCACAATTAGGTAAAATATGTTTTCACAAAATCCCTATACCGTAAAAAATTGTCGTTCTTTACTCGAACAGCGGGCTTGTGCGGCTGATTTTTTGAGAAAAAAAAATTTTAAAATTAAGAAAGTCTCATTAGTGCAACGGACAACCGCACTACAACAAACCGCCAAATGAGTTGCGACATTGAAAAATGTCAATTGAAATGGAAAAGTGAAAGAATGACAAATGTTGCAACACTTTCGAATTGACAGCAAATGACGTTGGCCAGCAATGTGGCATGATGGCAGTCGTATGTACATATGTATGTATGTATGCAACTACCACGAGGAGCGTGCATGAAAGTGGAAAGATGAAAATGGATGGGACCTTTTTGGAATTTTAAAGTACATACAAATTTACAATATTTGAACAGCCAAAAGCAAACGAGTGTAGCGCGGCGTCAAGCGAAGGTAGTGTCGGCGGACAATTTATGCTACAAAATTTTTTTTTTTATAATTTCTTTTTTTTCATTTTCTCTTGTATGCTGCCTCGTAAATTAGGATCAAAGCATTCGCACAGGCAGCAAGCGCCGCCGCTCGTGCTGTCGCTGTCCACAATGATCAGGTGCGATAACGCAGGACGAAGGTACAAGAATGCACTTTTCCCAACGTGTGTACGTACATATTTCATGTTTTCCATTTCAATGCCTCGTTTGCTTATCGCTAAGCGACAATCTGACAGGTATAATCTTGACATCCTGTCGATAACTTCATATCACGACGCATTTGAGCTATTGAGAAGTACGCAAACGTGCTGGACGTAATGAAAGTGAGTAATTTATTAGCCAGCAGCACAAATTGCTTGTGGCGGTTTTTTTTTTTTTAATTATATTTCTCCCCGAAGAAAATTGAAAAAAAAAATTGAAAATAATGCCTGCTGCAACTCACAAAATTATGTGCTCCCAAAACCGCTTGGAGCAGTCAGGAAAACAGCTAAGTAGTAAATCAGTCACTCAATCCAGTTAGCCCGCAGCCAGTTTCTATGATAAAACAAAAAGAATTTCACAAATGAATGCCACAATGCCACGTCTGCATGTGTTGCACGTGACTTGCAATATGCCAGCACTCAAATAATTTTCTTTTATTTCAAAGTCTTTTATTTAGAACTCCTTTTAGAATTCTTTCTTTCACTTCCTCTTTTAAGCAGCTGCCTTAGGAAATGCACGTGATTTTTGTGCATATTTTATTGCATCTCCAATTTTAATGATTTTCCGCTCTCTCTCTCTCTCTCTCACTCTCAAACAATCATTTTGCTGCGCTGCTGAACTCTTTCTACATGCCATCGACCCAGTATCGTTTTTGAGGGTTAATTTTTTTTGAAAGTTGGAAATTTTTCCATTTTTGTGTTCTGCACGTTTTAGTTCATTGCCTGTTGCTGCGTATTTGAAGTGTGGTCCATCTGTGGCGCAAACATAAAATTTACGAATGTATTCTCAATGTTGTTGCTGCATTTTATGTGTGCACTCTTTCTCACTCCTTTTCGATGCAGGTGCCCTCATTTTTATGACTCGTTAGTGTGCAGTGTAGTCCATTAACTTTGAGACGCCGCGTTTTAGTAAGGCAGAGGTATTTATTTTATGTGATTTTTTATTGCCCGTTTCTCCGTCTGTTACAGTACCTGTACACAGCGCATTTTTCGGTTAAGTGTCGCCACTAAAATCGTCTTTTATTCCAAGCTGGCAATATTTTACGAGTTCTTCTTTTAACACTCATGCATTGTTTTGTCTTTTTACTGCATTTCTTGGCGCGTTATTGCGCTTTTCTAGGGGCTTGTTATCAGTGGTCACGACTCATTTTAATTCAATGTATTCACACTTGTTTTTCTTTTTTTTTTAAATATTTTTCATTGTTTGTCTAAGATTTAGTTTAATTTCATTGTCACTAAAATCATTTCTGGTACGCAACACTTTCTCTATTCTCCCACGGGTTTGTTCAGTTATCTTGAGGAAAAATGTCATGCACACACCTTTTCTTATATAGTATACGTTAAATCGTAATCGTACGTTTACGCTGCGCCGCTGAGTGGCCGCGCTATTAGTAAAATCCTAGAGGGAGCCCTAGGCAGACTCCACACATGTCACTACATGTTTTTGCGTAAACCCATAATATACCGAATTATTATTGTTTACAAATAGGAATTAGATACCCCAATTTAGACTTTCATCTAAAGGCGGAAATATTGTCTCCCTATGTTCCAATGCGAAATACTAGTAGTTTCCAAAGAGCATGCTATCGCTCAGTCCCTACAACAATGATTAATTCTAAAAAAAAACACAACATTGTTTTATTATAGCCTCTACCGAAACCAAAGCTTTGCTAGTAAAATAATGCATGTTGGAATTTCGGTCGGTGACTCAGTCAATGTTCATCTCTTTTGTCTAAATTACTACAAACATTAAAATTCTGGAAACTTTACATAAGCGGTCATACTACCATCATTCTTGGAAAGCAACACCTACCATGCAAAACGGAATAGGTACAAAAGAATGATAGGCAGAAGGACTCCCGAAACTTGAGAACTCGATACGGTCATATACTAATGGCTGCAAGCTAGATAAGGGAGTAGGCGGGGCAACTTCGGATCCCGTCTTTCAGACCAATGTAGCTTCTTTCAGACCGAACTAGCGACTATACGCCGAAGCTGTTGATATTTTACGTCACAGCAAATCAAATGTATATCTACTTCGGCAGGCAAGCTGCCAAAGGCATTTTATTCCATAATAATTAATTCGGTAGCCATAGCGAACTGCCGAAAATCCCTCAATGTGATGGCAGAACAGTTCGCTTTGCATCAGGAAATGAAAAAAAGAGACGAACTTGCAAGAAAGGGTAAATCCGCACCACTTTTATCGGCCTGTAAAAGGTAAGGCATGTCGTCTGCTTTCTGCAAGCTCAGTATTAAGGAATTATTCCTAAAATAAACACGTACGAAGAGGAAATACTCTATATCGTTACCTAAATTTGAAAAGACGACAATTCCTTTTTTTTAAATTGTTCATGAGAGACGAAAAATAGATGCAGTTTCGCATTATCTGTCATTCCGCACCAAAAACTAAATTCTCAAAAAAGAGTGGACTTGGATCCTTTTCACCTTTAGGTAGCGATATGTATATCATTTGCATTGGACTAATTGCAGCACAAGTAGGAGAGTATCACATTGACTATTATAGAAGCGGTCTTAAAAGAGCAAACGCTAAAACTATCAGGAAAATTTTGTGTGAATGCCCTGCATTAGGCAAAAGAGTACAAAATATTTGAAATTACAAGATTTTCAAACGATCTGAGCGCAGCGGGAGAGCTGAGCTGATGGAAAATGCTCAGGTTCATTGACTTCACGAACTGATTCAAAGACAACGATGAGTTTAAAGGCAGAAAAGAAAAAATATTTCCATTGATTGGAGATAAATCCTACGAATTGATTTATGTAAAAAATCGGCCTAAAGTTTTTTTTTGAGTTTCTCCTTTTTTGAAGCCGGTGTTTGAGATGTGTATTTTTAGCAAAACCAGCGACCGCTTGAACCTAAACTTGTATTTACATGCATATACATATACAATGCCCAATGCACCTATCATTGGCCTAAATATTTTTCAACTTGCGCACAAAATATTCCATCAACTTTTTCAGTGATCAATTAAGCGTGTTTGACATAATTTCTACGGCACATAAAATCGAAAAATTTAAATGGATTTCAGGAATCTAACCAACTTTGGTTTACAGCTGTTGATAAATATGCACTGAGCACGTTTTTCGCCAATTTAAATCTAAAAAAAATGCAATTTAATGTACCATGCAATCAAAGTCAACAAGCAAATAAAGTCAAGGCAAAAGGCAGTAAATTAACTTACATATACATAACTATATGTACATATGTATGCACAAACGTAAAAATCAAAGTGTGAATCACTGGAAACGACTATGATAAAATAATATCTGAACTATAGAAAAATAAATGCAAATATGTACAGTAATACAGGAAATACTTTAAATATTAGCACAATATGATTAGCAATAAAAATACCAACTAATAATGAATAACATACACGTTAAGGTGGTCCTTTGAATATACAGTTCTAAATTTTGCATGGGTCTCCCCTTTATTTTGTTGTACGTACAAAATAAAGACATGAAAAAAAATAAAAATTTTAGGGGTCGGAAAAATTAAAATATTTTTTTTTTTAAATCGCAAAATTTTTCCAAATTTGACTTGAAATCTGCTACGTTTGACATATTATTGAAACTTATTTATATAAATTCATAAACACGCTGAGTTACAGCTGGTCATAGTCAAAATTTTTTTTGCGATTAAAAAATTTAACTAAAATTTGTTTAAAATTTTGAAATTTTCGCTAATGTCTTTATTTTGTTAAGGGGTCCCCATGATTTTAGTATTTTTCAGGACCACCCTAATACATACATATGTATTATAAAATCAAATGTGCGTGCGTAGATATAAACACATTTTTAAACAAAAAACTAAGAATAATTGACCTTCAGTGCCTTAGAGAAAAAAATTAATAAATAAATATTGAATAACAACGCAAAGCCAGACTTGGTTGGGTTCAAGCATCGGCCGACTTCCAATCGTTCATTGAGATGAAATTAATTGCCTAAGGCAACAAATGACAAATAGCAACTACAACAAAAACAAAAAAATAATGCTAATAACATTAAGTAACTTTTGTAAAACCAAAACGAATCAACGTACATACAAATGTATATATATATATATCTGTATATTTATTATGAATGTTTTGTGCTATTTTCATTGCATCATTTGTACGGTGTAAATTTTTCGATTTCTTTATTGTACTGTTGTGTGAGCAATATATGTATGTATGTATGTATGCCTAACGCTCCTTGCAATTCTAATTTGTGTATGGTTTTTTTTTTAATTTTTTTCCTTCAATTTTGCCAATTTATTTTTACTATTTATTTATGATGTTTCTTTTGTTTACCAACAACGCGCACTGCATCAATTTGTTTGCAAATAAAATTATTTACTTGTTGTGGGGTGTGTAACATTTTATGTTGAATGCAAACAGCAATCACTGCCAATAAAAATATTTTATTTGCATAAACTTTTAATCGAATTGTGTGGATAAAATTATAGGACAATAAAAACGCGAGAGGGAGAGAGAAAAATAATAATCAAATGAAACGAAATGAAATAAGCAACGTTTATGGCATTTTGATGAGCGTGAATTGAGTATGTAATTGATGTTCGACTGAAGGTTAATTATTGTTTTCCGAGTAGCAACAAAAATAATAGAAGCAACCTGTAGCCACGCAAATTCAATTCGTCTTAACTCATCGGTAATAAGCAGTTGATGAATCAGTTAATGAGCGTGGTTAAGATGCCGATAAAATATTCGCGGTTAAATTGATGCTTCGAGCAGCTTTTGAAGTTGAGCCTTCGCAAAGATGGCAGTGTTGGCCACTTCAGAAGCCACCAACTAAGGGCTATCTGAGGTTAGCATTGCTTTACAGTAAACATTGAATATTTTAAATGCATTAACGACAAACTTTTCATAAAAGGCCTCACTTCTCCGTGAAAAATTAACCTGCGATTTTGAACTGAACCGAACCGTATTTTTGGGGTGATTTTCAAATAAATACGGTCGCATTCAAGCTTTGGCTCCAAGGTCAGAAAATGACGATGGTTTGGCACCGCAGCAGTTCTGGTCCTCTTCAGAAGGCTTCCAATAACAATATCCAATTGTTTACTGAATCATTTTTTTATTTAAAAAAATTTGTATTTATCCGCCCTTTGCATTTTTTGCCATTTTCTGGGGGTTTTGGCGGACCTATAAAACATAGTTACTATGAAAAAATGGTTAAATAAAGAGTTCGGTATTATTATTCGGAATCTCCTGAAGAGATCGGTCGAAAAATTTTGATTTTCAAGAATTTTATACCACTTCTACGAAATGTTGTTCTTTCCCCATATAAAATTCATGGAAAAATTTGAGCGCTTTGAGCGGTTTTTAAATATTTTTTGATTTCAAAATAAAAAAGTAGGGGTATATTTTTTCGGTATAGAAGGGGGTGAGAGCATAAAAATTTCGACTTTACTTTTTCACATGCATTTTTGGACCACCCTAATGTACATACAATGTACAATGTATTCAAATTATTTAATCCCATACTCACGCAGAAAAATTGTGGTTATTGGAAAAGGGCTCGTGGGACCTCCCTTACAAGCTGAAACTTTTAAAGTGAATATTAGTGTAATCGACTCGGTTTTCCAAACCCACTTTTAAACCGGGTTTTTTGACATCTTTATTTTTCGATTACGAAGTAAACCGGATTTTTACAATCGAATAAACTGGGTAGGTAAGAACCCATATAAAATTATAAATTTTTATTTTATTGAAAATGAAATTCGAAAATTTTTATTAGATAATCTCATATTTGAATACTGAAAATTTTGATTCTTTTTCAGAAAATTACCCAAAAATAAAAGGACAACCGAACGAAAATTGTTCACTGTTTAGTTGCTGTTTTGCTTGTAATCCAAAGTACTTCGAACTTATTTTACCTTATTTATTTCTAAATTAAAGCAGTCATATGTAATTTTGGTCGTGATTTTTAACAAACTGTTGTTACGTGTTACTGTAACTGAGTGAGTAAAATAAAACCGGTTTTTCCTAATTTGAAAATGATGAGCCGGTTTTTTCAAATTGCAATTTTTCAAATAACTCGAAAACCGGTTTTCAAAAAAGTGCAAATAATCGAACAACGTAGTGAATATCTCGGGAAATACTAATATTCGATAGGGAAAAGCAATTATCTATATGAAACCCATGCGATGATCATAAAGAAAAATCGGAGTTATAGGAGACGGGTGCGTGATCCCTTCTAATCAAGTGGAAAAATACTTTACAAAAAACGTGGTTTTCGTTAAGACAATTGTTAAACATTTTACTGTCCCTAGTCGTAGATATTACTATTCCCAATCAACTCATGTCGTTTAACTTTTTACAGCAACTAAGATTACTTAGGTACGTCAGCTAACGCAAAAGCAATAAATACGCGATACATTGTAATATTATCACGACCACACAAAAAAGAAGGTTGAAAGATTGAATTTTTAATAACATCTGCCATAAATGTTACAATTATTCAAGTTCACGCACAACCTAAATTACATAAAAGGCAACCGTGGTTGGTAATAAAATATGGTGTACTGAGAGCTAATCTTAAAAAATAAAGCGTAGCCGCAATGAAAAATTATCTTTGCAGTTTTATAATGAATAGTCGATAATCGACAAGAGAAGCCAAAAATTAAGCAATTAAAATATTAACAAAAAAAGCATAAAGCATAAGCAAAAAATGTTGCTTTTAATAAGCAAAAAGAGCAAATTCCAACACGATATCAAAAAATATCAGAAAATCAACTAAAAGCTTCCCAGCTAAAACGCTAAAAGCCAAACTACAAAAAACTAATGCTCTTATACAGTTGGATACATTTGTATGTGGATTCATATGTTTGTGCATCTGTTTGGATATAGTATAATGACATCATTGCACTTAGTGAGCAACATAGGGTGGTCCAAATTTGCATGTAAAAAAATTAAGTCGGAATTTTTATGCTCTCACCCCTAGGATTGTTGTATACCAAAAAAAATATACCCAATTTTTTATTTTGAAATCAAAAAATATTTAGAGGTCGCTCAAAGCGGTCAAAGTTGTCCATGTATTTTATATGGGAAAAAACAACATTTCGTAGAAAATGGTATAGAATTCTTGAAAATCAATATTTTCGACCGTAAAACCCTCTTTCTCTTCGGGATATTCCCAATAATAATAATCAATTTTTTTTTTTAATTTTTTCATAGTAACTATATTTTATGAGTCCGTCAAAATCCCTAGAAAATGTAATGGGGGATAAATAAAACATTTTTAAATAAACAAAAGTGGTTAAATAAACAAATGGCTTATTGTTACCGAAAGTCTGCTGAAGAGAACCAGAGAACAAACCTATGGGGTGAGAGCATTAAAACTCCTACTTTACTTATTTTGGGCCACCCTAATATGCATACGTTACTACACTATTAGATATACATATGTTACCACACTATTAGATATACATATGTACTTCATAATTGTTTATATTTTTTGTTTTACTTTTTTTGGCATTATGGCATGCAAAGATAAGTTGGTAGATATGTAAGTATGTGCATACGTACCAAAAAACAGCATAGTCAGCCTACCAGATAAAAACAGAAGCGGCAGACGATTCTGCTACGCCCTAAAAATTACGTATGGCGCTGCTTACTTGCCAACAAAACGGCTCCTCCGACACCGCAAAGGCGGCACCCATACATGTGACTTATGGGGGATATACTTATGGTGACCCTTCGTGCCGATTTTGGCGGGACATTACCGATTTTGAGAAAATGATTTCGCTGAATATTTGTTAAAAGTCGTGGCGTATAAGTGCCTCGATTTTTCATATTTGTATCGAATAAAACCCGATTTTCAGCGTCCCCTGTACTCTGGCCCCAAAACAATTTTTCGTACAAACGTGACAGCAACTTTCGTTATCACAAAGAACATGGAATATAAAGGAGCCATAAACATGTTTGGTTATGTTTTATTCTGTCAAACTGGTACTCATACTGCATTGCAGTCTATCACTCTTGTCTGATGTTTTTTAAGGTTTTTATAATAATTTGTTAAGTTCTTTTTTCATGAAACGATTGTAATTTGAATTTAGTGAAAATATAAAAAATACTAATTCCCTAAAAAATGCATAGATATGAAAAATATAAGATGTAGATACAGTGGCGAAAATATAAATAGGGAAGAGTCACTTTAGCATTCTTTGGCTACTCCCCTTTCAATTATTTAATGTTTAATATTTGTTTTGAGTTCGTTATCTTACAAAGACCATGTAAGTCAAAGCGTTGTCCAAAATTTAGATAAGTTCGACAAAGTTTCATCAAAATTTTGAGCTTTTTAATAAGATTTCTTCGAAACATTCTGAGTATGCAGTTTTGTACTATTCAATGTTATTATGAAGAATCAATTTCAAGTGGCTAGGACTTATCGTTGATTTTTGTAAATTTTTTTGTCATCTTCTTCATGTAAAAAAATTATCGAACATACTTTTTATGGACGAAAATGCGGGAACAAAAAATTTCCACAAATCAACGGTAAGTCCAAGCTACTTCAAACTTGCACTTTGAATTGAATGGGCTACAAAACTGCATACTGAAAACAATTCTTAAAAATCTGATTAAAATGTATAAAATTTCGATCAACATTCGTTAAAATTCCTCGAATTTTTAGAAATTTTCTACTAAGTTTGAAATTTTGATATTGAGCTATGTTTTCATAGTAATAATTTTTTAACAAACAAAAGTACCCTAAACTTACCAAAATGTCTCTTCTCTATTTAAAGTTCACCACCGTATATATAAATTTTTTGCGATCATTTTTCAAGTTTTTTTTTCTGTTTTTTTTTTTTTTTTTGTTTTAACTAAAACTGTATTAAAAGCTGTTATGTCTTTTTATTCTAAAAACAAAATTGTATATTCGGATTGGTTGCTTTGGAAATGTTCCGATTTTTGTCCACCGAAATCTGGTCACCGTAGATATACTACATTATGTATGTATATATGTATGTAAATATGAACATGTGCTCGCACATATTTAAATTGTTCCTCATTTTGGCTTTAAATATAGCATACGAAAATTGTATGGCGCATATTTTAACGCACTGCTCGTTTGCTAACCCATAATTTATGCAAACATTAAAAACGCACAAATTTGCGTACAAGCCAAATATCATACGCACATGTTTATGTCTGTAGGTAGATACATACATACATATGTACGTATGTATATTTTACTCTGTGCGAAGTAAATTGAAAATTGGTGGAAAATTCTGAAAATGGATTCATTTCAAATGTCTGGTCCGGAATGTGCGCCAAAAAAGCCTAAATACATACATATGTATGTAAATACAATTGGAAATTGGTGTACAAATGTACATACATATGTATTTATGTACATTTTTGCATTCGGAAAATTTTAATACGCCAAAAATAGTGATCGGGTTTTAGCGGAAACATACTTGTGGCGTCTTTAATGCTATGTTGCACAAAATTGTTTAGTTCGATTTTAAACCAAAATGGCTTTGCGTATTATTAACTGGTAGTATTGTAATATATCAGGTCTTAGTGGTATCGAATTAAAACAAGTCCTTTTCGTAGCTACGCACAAAATCTAATGTCTTCTTTTATTTTTGCAAAATGGAGTTAATCCCCCACGCTAAAGTATACATATGACATCTTTTACTGAGCATACTCCTTAGTGTGTAGACAGAGTGTATCTATTACGAGCAATCCTTATGACCTAAACAGACTCTGGCCCTCTCTTACATACTAGTTACATATACGTTTAAGAGCTGTTTACATTGTTGCTTACAGCTAACATGACTTAATGCTAACAATAAACATGCTCGCTTAGGTACTATTTACATTTACCTATGTAGAAATGCTTACAGTATATAACTATATGACAGAAGTCTGTATGTAGAAAAAAGCGTGATAAATAGGCGGAAACATTGAATTGTAGAATTTATTGAAATGTCGAAATATCTATGATGATGCAAACAATCATGTAATGAAAATATGTATGCACATATTTACTGTTACTCCCAAAATTGATCGAACGGCTCTTTTTTGTTAATATTCGCATGTTTTACCTGCTAAAATCTTTTTGTTAATTTTGTATTAAAATATGGCGTATACTTTAGCAAAACCCATTTAAATCCAAGAATGAAGCAGTGTACGGAAATTAAGAAAATTCTGCAAATCGCGAA
The DNA here is from genome assembly GCF_001687245.7 of Rhagoletis zephyria. NCBI lineage: Eukaryota > Metazoa > Arthropoda > Insecta > Diptera > Tephritidae > Rhagoletis > Rhagoletis zephyria. Next base: position 18,074 of record NW_016159582.1, read on the forward strand.
CTTTTTAATACGAATTTCTAAAAAGAATGAAAGGTATGCAGTTTTATAGCCCATTGAAATTTTAATAAAAAATTTGCGAATTTCAAATGTCTAAAAATTCGCGTTGACTTTTGAGAATTTTTTTATTGCTGACTGTCCTTCGCATTTTTTTTTTCATATAAAAAAAAAAATCTGAAAATTTTTTTTATGAAAAAATACGTAGGACAGTCAGAAAAAAAATCTCAAAAATCAACGTGATATTTTAGATATATGAAATTTGCACATTATTATAACTTAAAAAGCAACTTGGAGAGCGATGAAAAAAAGCGCACTGTAAGGTCTTGAAATTATAAACAGCTGTACTTTAAACTATCGAATTTATGACCAATAAAATAAAAACAGCCAAGGCCCAAAGAATAAAAAATTAAGCACAACAGAGAGGCATTGTTTGTGATTGTGATTAAAAGAACGGAAAACGAACCTTTATTACCGACTTTTTGATCAATAATTTAGTCAAACTCGCAAAAAAAAATTTTTTTTTTCAAAAAAAATCTACATTTGATAAAGCTGGATGAGAATGAATTTCATTCATTTCAACCCCAAGGCAAAGTAAACATCATCGCGCTGAGGTGCTTAAGTAAATATTGTAGACTCATCCAAAACTAAACAAGATAAATATACATATATGAGTCCAAAACAAATTAAAAAAAAAAGCCAGTCATTTTAAGTTTGTACCAAAATTATTTACTATCAGATTATCTTGCACTCGTAGTCTTATCAAACATTTGCAGTACTTAGGGAAGGAAGTGGAGAACGTTCGAAAATACTTGGAAGCAAAATAATAAATTCTTCGGGCGAGCAAATATTTTTTGTCACGATAATGTTTTTCGCTTGAAATGCAATATTTTTGCAATACCCATACACGCTTATGTAAGATGAGCGTAATAGGGTGAACCTTATGAGAAAAATCTTTAAGGCAAAAGACAATAAATGCATTTTTTTTGCTTTAAGATACCTTCTGGAATGGTATTGTAAATAGAAGATTTTAAGGTAATTTACTTTTTTTTACCGCTTTTAGTACTAAGTGACTTCGATAACAAAAATATAAATAAAAAAATGTTAGTATATAAAGCGGAACACCCTAATGCGCGTATCGTCGCTTAAGCATTTTTTTTTTTTTTGAAGATTGTATCCACTTTTTACTCGTTTGCGTTCTGCATTTTTCACGATCACATTACAGTTTACTTAGCACTTAAAATTTTGCTAAAATTAAGCGCAAATTTACCTTTTAATGCTTTACCAAAATATATCTCTTGGATTTTATTCGGAGCGATGATTTACACATCGTACGTTTTGCGTTTCAATTTGCGCAATCAGTAGCAAAAAAAAATTGTCCATTTTATTTGCAATTTATTTTTATTTTTTTTTTTTCTCAAATATTTTTCGATTCAAATATTTACTTAAATTTTAAACATTAATTTTGCATGCAACTCCGCGGTGTTAATTGTGCATTTATGGCGAAAATAACTTAGCACAAAAAACAGCCGACGAGCTTAAAGAAGCAGACAAACAGTTGCAAAAATTTTTGTGTGATGCAAACAAAAAAAAACGAGATTTTTCGCAGAAATCTGCATTTTTGCGCGTCGTATTTCAAAACGATTTGTTGATTTTATGACTGTACGTTTGCGTCTGTTGGCTATTCCACATGCATACAGCACACCGTCTTCAAAAGAGGCACAACTCAAAATTTGGAATTTTTGAAATTATGCACTAAAAATATGCACAGAGCCTTTATTTACATACATTTCAGCAAAAGCTCGAGCAAATTTTTGTTATAATTTGTTAAAAAAAACAAAGGCCTATATGATTATCATGTGCTAAGAAATAGTTTTTCGCATTTTCTAGCAAACGCGTAATTTTGAGTTGTGCCCCTTTTGAAGACGGTGTTCGATATGTATGTATGTATGTATGCATACGTAGAGTTAAAATGCTGCATTCTTCTGACTAAAAACTTGAGATTATTTTTATTCATATTTTTTTTTTTAGACTTGATTCAGCTGCATCAGCAATTGCATCATTGAAATAAATGTTGAATGAAATTATTGGTTGTTTATTTCATTTGCATAAATGAATTGAGTTGTTTTAAGAAAATTTATGTTGAATGAAGTAGTAACTCAATGATGATTCTGTGGTTGGCAAACCGGTTATTGGTTGTGGGGTTTTAAGATAGATAATTTACAACAAATTATGTTTTATTTGAATGAATTTGTAATTTTCCTGAGAAGTGAGGGCAAAGTATAAGAAGAGTTGGGCAAGCAAGAATATTGAATGCTAGCTTAGGGCCTGTCAAGCGTTAAGTTCCCATTTTTTGCGCCGTACATATATCAGATCGACAGTGACTGTGAAGTCGATCCTAAGTCATGAGTCTTTGGGTTTCTGGAAATACCATAATTTTTCTATGGAGTCAGATTGTCATCTACGGTGAGCGGATGAATGTCTTCGACCATGCCTTAAAAGATGAGATTCAGCCCGTTCTCATGAATTGGTTAAGCAAAATATCCGCATGGTGGAACGAGTATAGTGCTACAGCGCAAGGAAGAGTGTTCCCGCCCCTTCTATGTACGCATCGGAGGCAAATGTCTGATGACAGTGTTAGCACTCGGGCGAACCAAACGGTGATGGGTTTCGCCGACTGGGATACAGAAGAGGAACTGAGCATTAAGGCGAAGAAGACCACCATAATACGAATCACGAGGAAATGGAAGATTCCAGTTTGGAGAAGACCTGAAGACCTTTTGGATGATGTAATGAACAGCAAACGACGTGAAAACTCAATGTGAAGGAGCCAGTAAAAAAGAAACCAGCGGTATTTTATACATAGATTAAAGAAGTTAGTCTGTACTTGAGGCCTTTCGCCTGCTCTTTTAAATTGGATATTCACGGCTGTTAAGAAAAATAATACATAAATATGTACAGTATATTTTGCATAGCTGCACATCCTTCTTTGCACGAAAAACTTGTGCACGTAACCGAAAAAGGCACTTAAGCGAATTTTCTTTACTACTTAAATGAGGAAGGTATCCGAATCCCTATGAAACCAAATATTGGCGGAGCACTTACCATGTAGAAATTACTGCAAGCGAAATTTTTACCGAATGTTATCCAATTATCTATATAACTACATAAATTGATAGCCATTTTCGTTGTTCTGCGAGATGAGCAAAATAAATAAAAGGTTGTAAAATTAGGTAATTGTAGGGCCATTCTTTGATAATTGATACTAGTCGCACAATTTTTAAGGCAGGTATCGCCAATGTGCAGGTATGTTGAATGCATCTATCGGAGCAGTTTCCTTATAAATGTTAAAAATAATGCTTTTGAAGCGCATTTTGGGGTAGGTATCTTACATGTGCACTTAAGCATAGAGGCAGCAAAGCAAAATATACTGTACATATGTAGCTCAAAAGAATGGAGAGCGCTTACAGACGATTCAATGCTTAGCACAACTTTTGCCCTGAGGACAACACCGACAGCGCCGTTCCATACAATATTAAACATGCCACCTGCAGGCTACTGAGTAGCTAAAAATACAGCGTTTACAACTGTCGCGAGATTTGATGCCTCGGATCCGTTTGGATTCAGAGGTATGGTCACAGTAGTGCAGCGTTATGCTTTACAAGGCGAATATATGTGCTCCCGCGCCTGTGTTTCCAAACGACTCTTGGGCCTATAATAAAGGTTTACGTTTGCGATAAGGGTGTGGAGATGGTAGAAAATTCATCGCACATTTACTGATTTGAGCTTGAAATTTCCAGGTTCTTTAAACAACCAGACTTCAGTAGCATTTTTCATGCTGAAATAAATGCGCCGAGTAAGCGAATAAATAGACGGGCGGCCATCAAGGCTCTATTTTCATATACTAAAATCTACCTACATACCAGTTTTTATTGTAAGGAAGAAATTGCAAAAACCCTCCACCTATAACTATCGGGTCCCAGGGCACCATAGGTAACGAAAGAGCTATGGAGCTAGGAAGAGATGGCATTTTCTTATACGCCTCATTAGCGACGGAGATACCAATTCCTCTACAAGAAATCAAACAATTCCATGGCCTGCTTCTGTACCGCCAGACAGACAAGATGTAGATATTCAGCGCTTCAGGGTGGCGAAGACTATGTGTAGATTGTTCATATTGCAGGAAATTTACATATTTCTTGTTATAATAAGAAAATAGCAGGCTACAGATTTCTGGTAGGACTGGTTTAAACTATATTTATTGCAAGACAAAAAGTTTAGGAAGTGTACCTTTAACGAGAAGACAATGGAGCACATACATAATTAGAGACTCCCAACCCCAAGCAAACAAACAAAATAAAATAGTGTGGGTCGTTTACCTTAATTGTCATTTAGTTTGACTAAAGTTGAATAGTCTACCCGAAGTTAAGTCGTTTTTGAAGGTGAAGAGACGGGTATGTTGGATAAAAAATTAGAATGCACAGGCACACACATCTCATCTTGCACGCGACTATTTTATACAAAAATAAAGTTAATATTGCTCTATAGATGCCGTATTTAACTAGCATGACCCTGTAAGATTTTTTTATGTTCTCAAGACTCAAGCTGCTCGAGGAAATAAGAGATAATTCGAACGCATGAAAAGTGTTTTGAAGATTGGAAAAGGTGTTGGAATATATTACACCGTGCGATAGTAAATTTCACACACTAAAAAAAAAAATAAAAATTTTGCGAAACTATGGGCAAATTATAGTAAAACTGCGTAAGTACTATATAGTTTTTCTCTCTGCCGTCCTAAAAAAATTCACTGCAATGCAGAATAACAATACCAAATGAAAGAGACAATTATTTAGAATTAAAAAAGCTTTAATGCGAAAATGTCTTTTTAAAACTTTGTCCTTGAATATCCTTGAAAATTTGCAGTATTTGTTTTTGAATAAAAATTTTATTAAACTAAGATACACACGACCTCATCCTCGAATTTTGATTAGCTTAAAAAAATATAATTTATTAACCGCGCGTTTTCAATACCTATTCGTCCTTGTAAACCAAAAAAAAATAAATAAATTTTCTAATTCTACAAAATTTCGTTTTTATTTGGTACCCATATAGCTGCATATGCATTGCGATGATTTCTTTAAATCATTTTTTGAATTAATCATATCTTTAAAATTTCAAAGTCCTTTGAAAAAAATCCGCCAGTATTGAAAACTAAAAACCCAGTCTCACCCATAGTTTCGTGAGTATATTGATTGTTTCGTGTGTTTTGAAGTTTTGTTGTTTTTGTCGCACGTTGTTATTAGTGATATTGCTTTAAAGGGCTATAAAATAAATATCAACGGCCAACGTTTAAAAGGAAACGGCTCTCGAACTCATCATACGTTCTTTAAGCTTATCCTGAGTCATGCCAAGTCACAGACAAAATTAAAATATTCAATACCGTACAGATAATATCTGCAATTTTCTTAAAAGTCAGCATCTGTGCCCGAATCCCGGTGTTCATAAGCGAATGATAACTATTTTCAAATATTTTTCACTCACCATTTTGTATTATTCGGCCAATTATACTCGCCCACCGTATGCGTTGCAATCGAATAGCCAAAATATGAATTCGTATGTGGTCCATATTTGACGATTGGCAAACGATTCTCCAGATTGAAGGCCCAACTTCGTGGAATGTGTGAAATGCTGAGGTTAAGCAACAATAACAGCAGGAACGAACTTGTGATTTGGAATAATCGAATGGGTGCTGCTGTGGTGTTGCATGTGGCAACTGTTACATCTGTAATTTTTGCACGTTTATTGCGAAGGCATTGCAGCGACGAGTGGCTGGATGCAATTGGCGGTTGTTTGATATAATAACCACTCATGTTGTGTTGTTTATTGGCTATCAAAATTTGGAAAATTTTATACGACACTTTTTTAAACTAAAAACTTTCTTTTTATTATTTGATTTTAAGTAATTAAATATTATACTTAAGTATTTATTTTCTTTCTTTTGTATTTGAAAGTTTTTAGACAAAACTTCGGATTAAATGCGCTGGCTATGAGCGCATTTTTGTGGTATTATTTTAAATAAAAAAGAAATTTGCTGTCAAACATATATACTTAGAATTGCAGCTATTTCTTAGATCTTTCAGTCTTCGTATTTTTTGTGTTTTTTTGTTTAATTTAAATTTTCACTTAGCATCTAAGTCTAAGGATATTAGAACCAGAAAAAAAAAGAAAAAATAATTTTAGAGTTTTCGGCAGGCAAATAGTAATCAGATTTTTTCCCGAAATCTTTACTCAAATTTCAGAAACGCCTTTCCACTAAACCTAATACTTTTTTGTTTAGAAAGTTTTAGCACAAAAACCCTGCATTAAGCAGAATCTACTTATTCAAGAAAAATCGATTTTGAGTTTCGTAAAGCTTCTTTCCATTTTTAGCTGCTCATTCAGACTGAAATTTCGTCAGTCTCTTCCTTTCTTATTTTTAAATTAATATTTAGTTTTAAGTAGCAATTATGCATTTCGGTTTTTTAAGGCACGCCGTTAAAAGCATAAAGCTGGAGAACTCGAAATTCGAAAATGTTTTTTTTTTTCATAACCAGCTTTGACAAATCGCAAAATTTTTTAGAGCTTCGAGGTTTTTTGCAATTTTGCAGTATTTTTTTATACACCACGGTTTATTGATACATATGTATGTAATTTTTTTTATTATTTGCTTTTAAAATGAATTAAATACTGGAAAAAATTTCAAGTCATTCATACATATCTAAAAAATATTACTGATAAGATTTAATGGAAATCTTTGCTTTATTTATGTAGCTGTCTTTTTTTTCAAATCAAAGCACAGCAAATTGAAAATCTTTGGCATTTGGAGTACGAAAAACGGCCAAAAACAAGAGCACAAGCACCGCAAAAGAACATCGGGAAAATAAACAAAAAACACTCACACCATTGGGCCATCTAAATACTTGGTAACCGCGCCGATGGCAACAAAAACAGCAACAGCCAGCTAAAAGCATCAACAAAAGCACAATACTGATATATAAGTATGTATGCATATAGAAACCGGTCAGCAGTCACGTTGTGAGTTTTTTCGACATTTTTTTCGCTTTTTGAGCGTTTTTTTTTTTTGTTTTTACTGAAATACTTTATTTTTAGTTATTTTCTTTTGTTGTAATTTTATTACCGCTGCTGCTTTCAATGCGTTACTAGACTTTGCCGCTTTGACGCAGTTACTATGCTTTTCTTGTTTTCAACTTTTTTTTTAAGTTTTCCTTATTTTTTTTCTATTCTCTTTGACTGCGCTATTCGTAATCGTTTTACCATTTTTTTTTACTTTACACCGGCAATAGTTTTGGTAGGTACATTCCTAGTTTTTACGTTTGAAGCGCAAGAGAGGGCACAACTTTTGGTATTGTGAATTTGCTTTGACTCGGAATTGGGATTAGTGGTAATGTACTGGCCGTGAAATACGTGAAATGTGAGCATTTTCTCACTTTGCTTATAAGCTTTACGTTATAGCGTATCACAGATTATACGTAAACAAACTATAAATCCAAAAGAAACTGCGTTAATTGCAAGCGAATAGTTTGCGCCACTCTAATGCCGATTATCTGCATACATATCTACATATGTATATGTACGTGTTTCTGCATTATGCATTTGCATATGTGTATGTATGTATGTATGCCTTTTTATATGCATGTAATCTCACTTGTCGTTGCATTCTACCTTTCCACATTTGCGTTGGAATCTCAGCCATATTCTAAACGTATGTATGTATGTATGTATGTATGTACGTGAAAGTTAAATACTTGCGGAGTAGGTGCCATAACTCGGCTACGCATTGAGCGCGCTCCATGTTGAGCTAGCCAACAGTATTCAAGCCATGTCCAAATTCACTTATGTACGTCTGCAAGTGTGTGAGTAAGTATCTTTAGATGTGCAGCAATGCTGAACAGTTAACCTTGGCAAATGCACGACTACGAGTACGAGTGTAGCTAAGCAACAGGTAGTGTCGTCGTTGCCTAGCACTCTTCTGGTATTTTGTTTTTGTATTATTTACCTTTTCAAGTGTTGTTCTTTGCTTTGCTTTGCTGCCAGCAGTGCTATGCTTGTTTGTGCTCATGTTTTTCACGTTGATTTTCATAATAGATACTATAAGCAGCTTTAATAAAATTCAAGACACCTTACTCTAATTTTGCATATTTTAATTTAATTTTAGTTAAATTAAATCTTTAATTCTAAATTAAAAGTTAAATTTTTAATTCTATTTTATTTTATTTGAATTTATTTTATTTTGTTTCTTTTTATTTTCTTTTAACTTATGGTATTTTATTTAAATTTATTTCATTTTATTTTGTTTCCATACAATTTTATTTTAATTTATGGTATTTTATTCTAGTTTATTTGATTTTAAATACATTTGTTTTATTTATTTAATTTAGTTTTATTTAACTTTTCAGTTTTATTTTGTTATATTTCAATAATTTTATTTTAATTTATTTATTTTATATCATTTGAACTTTTTTCAATTTATTTGAATTTATTTTACTTTATTTATGTTTATTTTATTGTGATTAAGGTACTATTTTCTACTTTACTTTATCTTACTTTACTTTATTATACTTTATATAGTTTAGTTTTATTTTATTCTGCAGATTTGGTTTGATTTAAATTAGTTTTTTGATTTTATTTTGTTTAATTTATTTTAATTTAATTCAATTTAATTTGCTTAGGTTTAATTAATTTCAGTTTAAATTATAACTTAATTTTATCTTATTTGCTTTAATTTAATATACTTTTTTATATATTTTGATTCAATTTAATTTTGCATAATTTATGTTAATATTACTTTTTATTTTACGTTTTTTTTTATTTAATTTGATATGCATATTCAAGCTTATTTCAATTTAATTAAGTTTAATTTAATTTTATTTTATTTTATTTAATTTTTCTATTCGCTTTACATAGTTTTTTATATATTTATTTTAATATAACTTGTTTTAAATTTATTTGGGTGAATTTAATTTTATATGTATATTTTAATTACATTTTTTATTTTATTTTATTAGTTTTAATTTAGCTAATTTTTTGTATATTTTTTTTAAAATTAATTTAGCTTAATTTAATTATTTATATGATTTAATTTAATTTGATTTATTTTTATTTATAATTTAATTCAATTTATGTATGTTTAATATACAAAATTCAATTTATGTTTTCCTTAATATTATTTTTTTTTTATTTAATTTGGTTCATTTATTTCAAAATATTTCCCACCACTGTCATCTCACTAATTAAGTATGTACACTAGGGTGCTTGTTTTTGCGACTATTGTTTTTTTTCACTCCTACCTCGAAATTTTGTGGAAAACACGTAAAAAAACTTGAAAATTTTAACCCTTAATATTAACATTAAGTACCCGCCCACGATGTGCAAAGAATTCCCATATTGATTTTTTTTCAAAACTCTACAGCTCAGAGGCATTTTATGGTATAATTATGTTCAATGACGGCTTTTCTTCAGAATTGAATGCTCTACAAAAGTGTACATTGCGGCGTAACTCTAACTCCCACCAGGGAGTTAATACGGGTCACCAAACCCAATATTTTCATTACCTCAACTTCAAAGCCCAATATCTCAAGATATATCGGTGTTAGTGATTTGGTGTTACAGAACTTTTTTGTATAAAATTGAATGGCATACAAAAATTATTATATTAATTTTAAGGGTTCAAATTCTAAGGGAGTTTTTCTAGGTGTTTTCCACAAAATTTCGAGGTAGGAATTAAAAAAAAAACAATAGTCGCAAAAAAAGGCACCCTAGTGTACACTTTTTAATAACTTTGCAGCCTCAAAATTTAATTATGCACATACATATGTACATATGAGCAAATGTATTTCACAGTAGCAGCGTGCCGAAATTCTTATCACATCATACGTATAGCTGCTGATAGGTTAACGCTGCTTCGGATACATTTCGATACAGCAAAGGAAAATAAAAAAAAGATCGTGTATTATAAATTAACAAGCAGTAAAATGAACTAGCACATTGCCATTGCCTTTTTGTTTTTGTAAATATGCACACATCTCCATATTTTCTATGCATTTACTCGTTTGAACTCTTATCGCTGTCGACATTGATAGGCGGCGGCTCATACACATTCGTACAATATTGTATAAGTAAAACTCGCCGCTACGTGTACGCACACATTTATACATACAATTGTAAACAAAACACTCATAAAAACACCGCAAAATAAAATAATTTCTTTACCACTTGTTGTATAATCAAAAAAAAAAACGCACACACACACACTAACCCAAATGCGATTACACCTGTGTATTTTTTTTTTTAATTCGTAGGTAATTCTTTACTTCAATCTATGCCACGCCAGCGGCTTTTTTTCGTTACTTCAAACACTTTGCACTACATATAATTTATGTATGTATGTATTTTCAGTAATTCAATAAATTAATTCGCATATCGTTTTTCCATTATTATTGCTTCGCTTTTATTTGCATTCGAAATTAAGCACTATTTTCAGCTTAAAAAAAGGCAAAATTATTTGTTAACATTTTGGAAAATATATACATTATTCAGTATTTAATTCGAATTTCGTTTAAACTCGTTTCGTTTACATGCGGTTAAATCGAAAAAAACACTATTTCCGCTATCGTCACTTTAAAATCGGTGTCAGCTTAACTCTGTTAAGTTGTATAATGCTTTTTATCACATTTTTTTGTTAAGACGTGTAAAAACGACGCGTGGCGCGCAGTACTTCCTCCCCGGCGTAAAGCAAAATAGTATCTGTTGGATACAAGACTTATTATTTTCTCAGCAGTGTCGGATTTTGCAGGCGAACAAATTGTGAGTTGTATCCAACGTGTTCGAGTGAACAACAATTGTGTTGCATCAGTCAGTGATGGAACGGTAGCTAGAATTGTACCTAATTCGGTACTTTTCCAAATTAAAACATTCATTCGGTACAAGCATGCAATTTTAAGGTACATCTAGTACATACTTAAAATGTAGCAAAACTAATTTTCAAGAAAACACTGGGTCTCATGCATAAAAAGTGAGCTTAAGCTCAGACTCAGTTTTTGTACTGGTGAAGTGAGCTCAAACTCGGCAAATTTGTATTGAAAGTCGAGTCGAAGCCTAAGCTCACTTGTTAATGATGCCCATTATCTCTGTTTTTTTGTACGTACAAAACAAATAGTAGAGGACCCAAAATACTACCTTTGGGAACATCCGATGACGCGATAAAAGAATACGACTGTGAATTGTCAACGACAACCACACGCCTTCGATTCAAGGGATTGGACTTCCGCCAAAGGAGAAATTAAAGCCTACGCACGCCGATTTCTTAACTAGTATTGAATGCGAAGCTCTGTCAAAGTCCTTTCTAAATAGTTGATAAGCAGTCTTCTGAGAAAACAGACAAGTTTGAAACGGTAGATCTACCAGAAAAAGAGGCCATGCTGTGATGCTGGTTAAACTTTTAACCGCAAAAACCATTTTATCTTTAATATTAAATTCAAACAGCTTACAGGTAGTCCTAATCTTGTAGATAGGTCTGTAATTACTCACATCATTTTTACTGCCGTTTTTAAAACTGGGTGTAATAAACGCCACTTTTCAATCATCAATGAAATTGGCTGTAGATAATCATCTATTAAAGTTGAATTCGAGAAGATAGGAAAACGAAGCGCAATTTTTAAACAGAACAACCGAAAGACCAACGACATCTGTTTGTGGAGAGTTCTTAAGTTTTACGATACCTTTGGCAACATCATCCGAGGACAGACGATTCCACGTCTTATTCAAATTCAAAATCACTATCGTACTATCGATTTAAAAAAAGAAATCAGCGAAGAGGTTAGACGCTTCATTAGCAGAATTTGCATTTTGATCACATCGCGAAATTGTATTTAAATGAAAATTTAATAAAGATATAATAAAAAAGTAAAAACAACCACTCGTGCTCATATACCCGTAGTTGCGTATGTAACGTATACGCCACGTAGCACCATACGCAGTCATCTAAAATTTCAGTTAGTCTAGACTTAACTTAATTTAGCTTACCGTAAGAAATCGTCCATGATTACTCAACACAACAACTTAAGCCTGAAGCGGAAATATTTTGTTTTGTGTGTTTTGTTTTGCAGCTGTTTGACAGTTTGCCGCCTAAATGCCATATCAAAAAAAATAAAAAATGCATGCAAAAAGTATATGTTTGCGTTCATTGTGGTATGTAGCAAGAGCTGTCAAAAGTTAAAATCAAGGATGACATGATACGAAACTCTTTTTCTCGTGAAAGCGCTGTGAAAGGGTTCATTTTTATAACATCTCCCAATATTGCTAAAGCAGCGAAAATCATATTGGGAGATTTATTGAGAAAATGTGTGTGATTTTTTTTATTTAACCAAACAAGCAAATATTTTAGATTTTTAGTATCTTCTTAATTATTTAGTGTTAAAAATTACCATATAAAATGTTTTTTCTTGCAAACACTATCTTTAAGCATAATTTTTAAATGTGTTTGCAGGAAATCCATTGCAAATCGGTGTATTTTGTGCGTATCTGGTAACAGCTCGCTATTTTGCTTGTCAGCTGTTTAGTCTAACTTTATTTGACAGTGCTGCCAAGTCAGAAAACGAGTTTAAGTTAGATTCTCGGAAGCAAAATGAGAGAGTTTTATATCATGTCATCCTTTGTTGAGATATTCTAAATGCTCTAAACTTCCCACCATATGTAGCTGTGGTGGTTGTGGTGTATTCTTGCTGATGTACATTCTGGTTAGCCAGTAAGAATCTAAAGTCTTTGGCTCTTAAGTTTCGTACAATAAGTTAAGTTTTAACTAACCGCCAACGCAATTTCGCATATAACAGTTAAACCAAAATATTAAGTTAATTTACGGAAATCAAGTCTGGACTAACTGAGCTTTAAACGTATACTTGCGTGCCTTAAAAGTCATATTGGGCCGTATGTATAAAAAAATAAGCAATTGCTTTTTCTTAAAATTTCTTATACTTTACTCGATTTATTCAAGAAAAATTGAAGTGAAAGGTATGAAATTAAAAAAAAAGAAATTGCTTTGTTTTTATTCATACGGCCCATTATTTGAGAGTAGGTAATTGAATATTGGCGTGGGAGATTTTTACATAGTATTCCTTATGCACATATACATTACTTTCTTCATGTACATATCGCTATCTTAATATAGAAAGGCCCTATCTGACATCGTCGCTGATATACAAAAAGCCGTAACTAACTAAAAATCGAAAATTTATGTTTTAATTGATTATGATGCATTTGATCGCATTATGTGGCCCCAAATCGTTTTATGCAATAAAAGATTTTAGTTAGTTACGGCTTTGTGCATTTCAGCGACGATGTGAGATAGGGCCTTTCTATATTAAGGCAACGATATATAATAATTTTAGAATGAATTTCGAGTGTGCCAGTAAAAATTAAAAAAAAAATGGAATTTTAATTACTGAAATCATGGCCAACGTTTTACTCAAAATCATAATCTTTAGAATTATGTTTTGAGAATCCCTTAAAAAGATAAAATTAAATGATAAAATGAAAAACTGAATTTCTCACTAAATTTGAATTTTGCACTTCACCATTTCATAGAACGACAATTGGCCCCCTGCTCGATAACAGCCGCTGAGCTCGAAGTATATCGAAACTAATAGCCCAATTCTGTATCGGTGACAAATGTTTTTTTACTGACAATTTTTTCCATAATAAAAACTGTAGCAAGCATTTGTCACTGATACCATGATTAAAACATACTGATACAGAATAGAGCCATTAACCGTAAAACCAAAAATTAAACAAATTTCAACTTTAGGGCGTGTGTGAATCGGTAACAAAGTTCTATGGGGAAAGCTATTGAATAATATGTTTACTATGGTGAGACAGATTTGCCAATCTGCTGTGTGAAATAAAATATTTTTTGACAGCAGTAAATTTTTGATAACCGCAGATTTATGCGGAATATTACAAATTGAAGATAAATTAATATTTTAAGAAAACATCTACCATCGTTAATTGCAATTCATCAATTTAAGCTTTTATTTAACGAAGAATTACACACATCAACAACCTTTGCGACTGTCAAAATTTTCTATGCATTTGTCAAAAATTTCACTAGCATCATGAGCTACTGAAATTTTATTCACCTCATAGTTGTAAAAATTTACTCGCCGCGAACTTTGTTACCGATTCACACACGCTCTTTATACAATATTAATAGGCATATTTTCTTAACTGAAAAAAAAACCTTCGACAACCTCGAAAATTATAAAGTATCAGATGTTGTTGTGAAGTGATTTAATTTAAATAACTAATTACATAATTACTTTACAATTTTACAATTAATTTTCTCTCAGTGTACTCACCTTTTATTTCGCTTCAAAATTATGTTATGTTTAATGTTCATTCGTGTTATTAATTGCCAAAACTTGAAAAAAAACGCAATCAAATTTCCAATTTGCAGCACAGCGTTGAACCAGCAAAGAACACCACTTTCCACTTTGAGTTTACTCTAACGGGTGATTTTTTTGAGGTTAGGATTTTCATGCATTAGTATTTGACAGATCACGTGGGATTTCAGACATGGTGTCAAAGAGAAAGATGCTCAGTATGCTTTGACATTTCATCATGAATAGACNTTTCCGAAGAAATTCGGGCTATTCCGGCCGAAATGCTCGAAAAAGTTGCCCAAAATTGGACTTTCCGAATGGACCACCTAAGACGCAGCCGCGGTCAACATTTAAATGAAATTATCTTCAAAAAGTAAATGTCATGGACCAATCTAACGTTTCAAATAAAGAACCGATGAGATTTTGCAAATTTTATGCGTTTTTTTTTAAAAAAAAGTTATCAAGCTCTTAAAAAATCACCCGTTATAAGCGCTAACAAATGGGCGCCGGAAACTCCACGCCGCAAACGGCACACATCGTCAATCCCGCGCGCGCGATGCATGCAATTCAAGTCACGCCAAGCGTTGTCAATCGCTTAGAGAAAGCCAACCAGCAAATTTCTGAAACAACCCTACCGTCATCAAGTAAAGATGAACAAATGCATTGTGCACGCTGTTGTACTTGTGGATTCTTCAAGGGCAAAGACAAGGAGGCCAGCCTGTTGGCAATGAAATCGAATGAGTTGCAAGAGAGACAATATGCGAAGACGCTGGAGAAATTGGAAGCGATGTTGGGCAAGCCGGTACGTTTTGCAGATGTCCACGGTGAACATCTAAAGCACTTGGAGCAACAGCTATTAAAATGCTATGCAGATAATCCACGCGAGCCGCTAATTTGTTCTCAGGCGGCCAAGGAATACCAAAATTTCGTTTTCCAGCAACAATTCAAAGCGATTCTTAATGCCAAGAATATATCAACAGAGCAGTAGTTATAAATGTTTATTTTCACGCACTTAATCACTTTTTATTAAACAATTTAACACACGTTACAATTCACGTTTTCAATTGAAATAAAAGTCAGTTTGCGCGGAAATGACACTTGCAGCTGATTTCGTTTTTGCTTGTTAACTTTGGTCAAGCAGTGGCTATGAAACTGTTTTTATATGGCAGTTTTACTTGCAGCGGCTGCCAAACTATGAAATTGGAAAATGTTCATTGCGGAACTAAACCTTTTTATTGCGCAACTAAACCATTTTATTGCGCAATATTCTTCGTACAAATATATTACACTTTTTTTTAAAACAGAAAGTACGATATTTAAGGATATCTAAGATGTATAAAATGCATGCAGGAAACGCGTCTTTTTATTCGTTAAAACAGAAATTATAAAGTAGATAGAGAAGATGAAAAATCCAATGGAACCAAATATGGCATACATATTTTCTATCAATATGCAAGCACATGTATGAATATTAAGGCAAGTGCACACATACATACATATGTACATATTATTTTAAACATGATAAAAATATAGTAAGGTAGAACCGCTGAGAGTCACTTTTAAAATTCTTGACGTTTCCAAACAATTTAATTTTTAAATTTACTCACAAACTCACACACACATTTTCATTTTCAATCTCAAGCAACAACAATTTCGAACAATTTCATTTTTTTATTTTCACTTTTATATGATTTTAAAATGTTGGCAAACTTCAAAAAAAAATCATGGCCGACAAATTGAGAGAACGGTTATACCTTGCTATGTTTTTATCATGATTTTAAACACAAAAAGCTTCTTCATCGTGTGGGGAGCGCTACGCTCAATGTTAAAATTCTCCGGGTTTATTTATGAACAAAATGCAAAAACTTTGCGGATTTCGAGCATCATCATATGTACATACAGTGCAAAAGTAGCGCGAGAGCTGTGTAGACGCGTGACATGTGCATAGTATGGAAAATAGTATATGATTAAATGTAAAATAAGTGATTTTCTTTAAACGTATTCAAATGAAAACGAAAACGCGTGCAGTATTTCATTCTATACATTTTTTTTATATAAATGCGGTACCATAAATCTGAATAAAATTTTTTTTAAATGTAAGAACTTTAGTTAATACTTTGTGATTACATTCAGTAAATGTTATATATGTACATGTTTGTATGTATATATTAGCTGTATATTAGTGCGCTTAGTAATCGTTAAACGTGCGGTGAAATAATTCTGAATGGAAAATTTGTTGTTGGCTTGCGTTGTGATGAAAACATACGTACATAAGCACATACATACATATATGAGGTTGATGACGAGTGACGGGGTGTAAAGTACGTCAGCTTGTGCGTAACATACATACAAACATACATACATATGAATATCACTCGTCGTCAAGTGAGCCAAACAAGTGTTAGCGGGTGTTTTACTTTGTCATGCGAAAATTATGTAAAGCGCTTGTCTTTAATTCAATTACTAACGTACATATACATAAATGTGCTTTATGTGATTATAAAATTCATAAATTATAAACTCTGATATGATATACGCTTTTATGATAAGAGCAATCTCAATTGTTTTGTTATTTTTTGCTCTTTTTGAGTAGTAAACGATTTTATTGTAGTTATCTGTCGTATCTCAATTGTTTTGTTATTTTTTGCTCTTTTTGAGTAGTAAACGATTTTATTGTAGTTATCTGTCGCCTTCCGCATTTACTGTTTCCAACGGAAGCTTTGAAATGCGCTATTTTCGATTAGGGTTGCCAGTGTAGTGAAAATTTCAAGAAAATTGTGGTTCTAACATATTGCAAATATGTTGCATTTAAATACCAGAGACAACAGTTATAAGTTTTATAGCAAAAACGTTGCTCCATAACAGTTATTAGATGAGAAATATTTTTTATTTCGTCGATAAGAGTTATAACCCAACCTTTATTTTTTACGTTGCCTGATAACTGTTATACAGGAGAAATATTTTTTCCGTTGCCGATAAGAGTTATTTCCCAACGTTTATCTTTTACGTTGCTGGATAAGTGTTATTTTACAACGTTTGTTTTTTACGTTGTCTGATAAACGTTGTAAGATTAGGATATTGATGATGGTGGAGATGGAGAATAAGATAAAGACGATGAAATAAAAGTGAGAGAGTGAAATAACTATTATCAGATAACGTAAAAATATTCATCGGGCAATAACTGTTTTCAAGCAACGTAAAAAATAAACGTTGGGCAATAACCGTTATCGAGCAACGTAAAAAATAAACGTTGGGAAACAGCTCTTATCAGCAATGGAAAAAATATTTCTCATCTATTAACTGTTATGAAACAACGTTTTCGTTAAACTTCAGAATTCAGAAAACGTTTTAAATTTGTAAATTCGGGATAACAGTTATTTTTAGTCCCTGTAAAATACCTAACACAAAATATAGAAACTACAATAAATGCGGCATTTCTAGTTTCTATGAAGAAGCATAACATAGATGTTTTCGCAAAACCGCCCATCGACCAGTTACAAAACCGCCTAAATCAGCATTTAGCATTTGACTGGGGGCGGGGGGAAACAAAATTGACCGCTTGTTAGAGCTACGCGTCCGCTTATGAGATATTTTTTTTTTTATAACTAGACATGTTTGAGCGTACGTCCGTTTATCGGAAAGTCCGTGTTTTTGGGAAGCATTTTGTAATGAAAAAACGAAAAAATTGATCGTTCCCAAGAATGTATCCGCTCATAGGAGATGTCCGCTTATTAGAGCATCCGTCCATGAGAGCTTTCACTGTATGCATTCCTAAGGTCGGATATCTCGATTGGGCACTAGCCCAAAATTTGGCGTATATTGGTACCCCAATCGTGTGATCCGAAAAAATGGGCTTAATCTAAACCTGTATACATTTTTCCAATGAATTTCGAATTAAACGAGATGTCAGAATTTACACCTAACCGATCACACAAAGAGGTTTCGCTTCAAAAATAAACACATGGCAACCTCTGCGGGTTCAATTATGTGCATATATATATATATATATATATATATATATATATATATTGCCGCCCTCCGCACAAAAGCTTTAAATGGTCAAGTTCAATGTCTCTCAGCAATTTAAACTACTCTGCACGCGCCTATACAAAATATATAGACAACTTAAAAGAGCTTTGCTCGCGCCCAAGGCAGTGCCCATCGCCGAGCTACATACATACATATATGTACATATCGTCGTCTCAGAAAACGGATGTCGAATGTTACAAAACACGGTTTTGAGAAAATTGACTTTGAAGTTTAAGGTCGAATTAATCCGAAACTGTACGGTAGGTTTTTGTAATTTTTGAAGGAGACGTAGTTGGTGTTATTAGTTTTGATTTTCCATATTTCTAAATTTAATATCTCTTAACGTTAATGAGAAAATTGACTTTTCATTCCGTATACATTTGTCGTAAGTAGCGTTTACTCACCACTTTGTTTTGTCCACAGAACATACGACAATAGTAAAGTATCTATTTCAACGACGATGGTAAAATTTGATGAAAAAACCAGACATATTTATTAAATAATGATTACTTATTAGAAAAAACATACCAAAAACATATTCATGTATTTAATAAAAAAATCGGTGATCTCTATTGCTGTAAATATGTTACGAACATAAGTTTTCTTTATATAAAAACAAAAAAACAATACTTAAATTCAGTCTTTTGTACATTTTTATTTCTTTAATTTCATTGGAGACTCAGTACAAGCTAAAATTTTAAAATTTAAAATTTTAAAATTAGTTACTTAGTTTAATTTCCAATTTTAATTGTGTCGTTTTAGTAGAGGACCATCGAATTGTCGTAAGTTCGAAGTTTTGCGATACATACGACAAATGTTTTATGATTAAAAAAGATTACATTTGTATGGGAATTTGTCGTATGTGCCACATACGACAAATGTTTTATGATTTAAAAAAAAGTACGTTTGTATGGGTATTTGTCGTATATGACGCATTTTCAGCACATACAACAAAAGGCATACCCAATCATTAATATTATGTTACATACGACAAAATGCGCACGAAATATCTCAAAAACTAAGGGAGATATAAAAAAATGGATTGCAGAAATCAAAAGAGCATGCCCAACTTAGTAAATCTGCATCAAAATCCCAAAAACGTGATTTTGCACATTCGTCATCCGTTTTCTGAGGCGACGATATGTAGATACAGCTACACATTGGTGGCGGGTGTTTTTTTTTCTTTGGACGCTGTGATAGCGCACTACCCTCAAGTGGCCCAATGAAACCAGGCTAAGCCTGTTTATGTTCCACCATTACTTCACGGGGAGGGTTGCCATGAAAACGCCGTCTTTATGTTCCGTGTCGTCACTTCTCACTTCATGTGACGGGTTTTATGGGCTCGTCTTCGCCTTATCTGCTCACTGGTACGCAGCTGCTGTATCACCTGGGCAACCATGCTGCATACCTCTTTTCATGCTTCTTCATTCTTCAACATTAGTGTGTTAGGTAGAAATCATTCACTCCGTGTTATCGTTCCACCCGAGCGCTGATGTTCGTGATAAGCCGATAAGTCACCTACCATTCGACGCTTTCTCCCATCTTGTCTGCCACTGGGATATGCTACGTTGCCTCAGTGCATTTTTGTGGAACTTAACATGTCTTGCGTCGCTCAGGCCGCTTAAAGCCGTTACTCCAGGCCGTTTTCCCGTATAGGAGTATAGTATACCACTCCTGCTAGGATTTTCTTTGTCCGCGGAGGTGGCCCGCCGATGTTTGCCATTAACCGAGAAAAAGCGGCTGCTGTCCCCGCAGGCTTTTGGTTAGCATATTTCTAAGTTGTCACTGAAGCAGAGACGATGGGATGGGATGGGTCTATAAGGACGCCAAGGTACTTCACATACAGTTTCGACTCTATAATGCTATGTCCTACTCTAAGTACCTGCAACCTTTTCTACTTTCTTACGGCTGCTGATAAGTACAGCTTCCGTCTTGTGGTGTGCTTACGTTAGCGCCTTAGCATTTAGCCATTGCTTGCCTGCTGTTATTCAGGCTTCCGCAATGTCTGTAACTTCTCTGAGTGGTTTTGCCTCCACCACGATTGATACGTCGTCTACAAAACCTAAATATGTTGCGCTTTTGTGAACCTTTAGTCGCAGAATGTCATCATACATGACGTTTCGCAGGAGGGGTCCCAGTACCGTTCCCTGGGGTACGCCAGCCGATACTGCTTTGTCAGTGGTTTATTTTATACTGTCATAGCGAAGCATTTTATCCGAGAGATAGTTTGAGATAATTGCCTGTAGGTAAGTTGGCACATATAAGGCGCGAAAAGAATTCTTGACAACAAAGGTGACAAGCATGCAATATTACTTAGTACCATACAATCACCGCTTGCCAGCAGTGGCCACTCCAGCGATTGCGTTTGTAGTTGAGCAGTTTTTCCTGAAGGCGTATTGACTTTTAGATAGATGGCTATCTGTGGCCTCTTCGAGTCTGCGTTTGGTAATATGCTCGATTACCTTTCCGATGGAGTCCAACATGCATAGTGGGCTTGCGAGTTTTGTGCCAGTTTTGACGCACCATGGCTACATCACAAGCCTTTTCAATGGCTTTAAGAAGCTTTGAAGCTGCGGTTACTGCCGAACCTGAGACGTGCGTATTTCTGAAGGCTACTTCGACAGTTTTTCATCGAAGATTTTAACCTTACATCCGATGCGTCGTTTGAGAGGGGCTATGTCAATAGCTGGTTTCTCAATCGCTATAATGATTGCCCTGTGATCGCTATGGGCGTAGCTGTCGCTGATATGTCAGCTGCTGTCCCTTAAATTTTTCTAATGAGTTAATAGTGCTATTTATAAATTCAAACAATAATAACTACCTTCGTCACTGTAATGCAAAAAGGCCTGCCTAATAAATTTGTATTGCATTAAATGACGTGGGAAGTTGTAATTCGATGAAATGCATCATATCAATCAACCCTTGAAATTTGATTTTTTTTTTATTTATGACTTTTTGCATTTCAGGTAACGATATGTATTATCGATTCAGATCATCTGCACGCTCTACCTCGTTAGGCACCCATCAGACTGTTATTAGCGACTAATGACGCAAAACTGTTTGGGTGTGCTTAGATCACCTTAAAATAATGAATATCTAAATAGTACAAACCTTAAGAAATTTGATAAAGATTTTTTTTACGTTAGCGATGCAAATTTGGGACACTTCAGTGTTCTATCGGCCGCCCACTCTTACAGCGCAATTCTGGCAACTATCTTTAAAGCTCTTTTTTGTTATTCGAAAGACTAATTAAAAGATTTTCTAAACAGGAGGTATTGGCGTTATTCTGTTTGTCTTTTAGCAATAAATTTTCTAAAAGTTAAATGAAATTAAAAAATGTTTGCACTTTTTTTTCTTTTTAAAGCAATAAAATCTAAAAATAAAACAATAAAAAAGGAAACGAAAGGTATGATTCTACAAATTAAGTGATGCTAAAAAAATGTATTTTTAAAACAATATAATTTAATGAAAAAAAAGTAAAATCAAAAAGAAAAAATTATGATTTAAAAATAAATAAAATAAGTTCCTAAAAATTTATGAAATCCAATAAATATTTTTTATTTCTTTTTAAATTCTATTATCTAAAAATTAAAAGAAAATAAAATTAAAAAAAAATAAATAAATAAAGTTGAAATAGTCCGTAAAAATTAAATGAAATTAAAAAAAATGTTGTATATCGCAATCTTTCGAAATAAATAAGTCTCTGCTAAACAGAAGTTCTTGGCATTATTCTGTTCTTGCTTTAGTATTAAATTTTCTAAAAATTAAACGAAATTGAATAATATACATTTGTTCCACCATCACGGGTGGGACATTTTAAGAAAAAATCTGAGTTATTTCCTCTGTGTTCCACGGGTAGGACAAGAAAAAAGAACCTGCTGTTTGGAGCGAATGTATTTCACTTTTCTATGTGAACTTGATGTTTTGAAATAAAAAAAAGAAGCACAAATACTAACAAAGTAAAAACTTACACAAAAATTGTTGATTTATTAAAAAAAAAAAAATCTTAAATTCCTCTGTCACGGGTGGGATATGTACGAATTTTTATATGAAAAGGAGCTTTGAGTGTTGCCGATATTGAAAATTATTTATTAAAAGTTATAAGAAGCCAAGTAGAGGTTCAATACACTCACGTTTTATCTTAGGATAGTGCATTTTATGTGGAAGAAAATGCCTAACACCGTTAGCCAAAAAAAATATTAAAAATCAACATGATTTACCAGCGTCTTGAAACTTTCACTTTTGTTTTTTGAATATATGTATAACACAATGTTATTAAAAGCAGATGGGTTCTACTATATATTTTTCTTACCAAGCACTTGAATTATGAATCATCAATTATTTGGCAGTACTTTAAACACAACCTATTTGAAATTCATTCAAAAAAATTATTATAACTTTATTTCAAAACGTAAAAAAGTTAATAAAAATGCATTTAAAACTTTAATTTGTTATTTTTTGGTTGATTCATGATTTTTACAAATGTCTTATCCACACGTTTGTTAGTTTCATAAAAAAAATAATTTTTGCGCTGAGGTTCAGTTTCCCATGGAACCTCGCATATGTATGTATGCATTTATGTACTGTTGTACTGCTAGATTTACATACGTGAGAGATTTGAGATTTAATGAACTAAAAGCTTTAAAATTGCGTGCCAATAATAGTAATATTTTTATGTCATTAGTTTAAGTGCGTAATGAGATTTCGCATGGAAATAAATTCGCTCTCTTAGATTAGGCAAATCATTTCATTTCGCGCTCCTTATATACATATACATATTAAAATATTGAAAATGTGTAAATTTCAGGGGGAATGCCATACATACATACATCCATACTATTAGGATAGGTATAATTGATATTGTCGAATGTCTATATACATACATACATACAAATATATGTATATGCATATAAAGTTGCATGCATGAATGACCCACAAGACTGTGACTTATGATTATTTCTTTTATTTTCAGCTCTAAAAAATGGTGGTTCCCTTAACTTTAAATTTTCTAAAATCTCAATGGCGCCTTTTCGCAAATGCTCACCCATTGGCTAGAGGTTGCATTTCATATGCTGTAATATGGCCAACAAGTAGTTTGATACAACAAACGATTGAGGGTAGAAATTTGAGTAAGTGATTGTTTATTTACATGTATGTGCATATTTATATTCCCTGCAAAGATTTATGCGACTACTTGTTAAAGAGACTAGAGCGGAATCAATCTCCATGGTTTATGACACCGGGCGACGGTAAATTTTACACACAAAAAAGTCAATATATTCGCGAAACTAGGGGCCAAAAATTTTAAAACTGCATTTTCGGCTTTTCTCTCCGGCGTCAGGATTTTCTTTTTTTGTAAAAGGACCTCGAAATTTCGAATTTAGGATTAATTCAAAAAATTCAATGCAATAGAATATAATAACAATATGGTTATCAAATAAAAGAGAAAATTTTATAGAATTAAAAGATATTAAATTTTTTGGTGCATAAAGACTAGTAGGTATTAAAAATTTCCTTTTAAAATTTTATCGTTGAATATCGTTGAAAATTCGCAGTATTTATTGTTGAAGAAAAAATATATATTTTCGCCCTTCTATCTTTATTGGCTTAAAATATTAAATTAATAGAAATAAATTGAAATATGTGTCCTTGTGAATCGAAAAGACTTCAACTCTTTTTAACAGCATTTTCTGTTTCTTTTGATACCCATAAATTTTTTAAATAATTTTCAAGTAATATTCGAGATTGAGTAGACCGTTCGGTTGGGGTTGGGGTCTTGAGGTCAGAACTGGATTTTAGTTAATCTCTGATTAATCCCTGCGGTTACTTATGACGACTAATTGATATGTCTTCACTTAATCAGCATGCTTTTAGTAAACCTGAGCCCAAATCCGCTCAAAATTAGCTTTAGTTACTTGACTTATTTCGGACTAGTCGAATTTTATGCAGGGTTATTTGCGCAAATATGTATATATACTTAAAGATATGTGAAACCTTATAAATGTTAGAATATTTTTTTGCTTTTTGTGTAATTATCCACAGAAACCTATGACTGGATACGTTGCTTGCGTTATAGCCTTTTCGGCGCGCTATACGTGGCACCAACTTTATATGGATGGGTGCGACTCAGTTCTGTTATGTGGCCACAAATGAATCTGAGAGTAGGAATTGTCAAGGTATGTACTCGTAAATACGAAGGCAAATGTTTATATATATGTATTGTATTTGATATTTAAGAGAAATTACGTTAAATTAAACGAAGAAGGTTAATGATAACAGTCGTAAAGCAAAAAGAGTTATGCTCTATTATACATACATACATATGCATGTAAACCTGAATCTTCATCTTTTGAGAATACAAATTCAAAAAGTTTAATATGTCTTACTAATGTCTTTAATAATTATTCTTCCTTTCAGGCGGCAGTTGAGCAAATCTCCTATGGACCATTCGCCGGTACCAGTTTCTTTTTCATTATGAGTTTGCTAGAAGGTCGTACCCCCAAAGAGGCTGTGCAGGAGGTCAAAGACAAATTTCCAAAAGCATTTGAGGTACATATATACTTACATACATACATACATATACATACATATGTACATATAGCTCCTTATCTAACAAAAACCCAATAAGGAATTTTAAACCTTGTACAAACATTTAGAAAATTAATTTGTTCAGCAAAATTTCAAACTTTTTAAGCAGAATTTTTAGAAGACTTTTTCATATGCAGTTTTGCCCTCACCCGTTTCGCTGAGTGTATTCAATTTCTCCGTATCGCATTGTGTTTAATTTATTTCAATTAAACTCAAAATATTTAAACTGAGCGTATAAATAAGAATTTACATTTTCCCTTTTTTAATCCTCTCAAAATATCGTGAAACTTAAACCTTCTTAAACCCCTTTCGTCTGACACCCAGTACTCTACTACTAATATACTTGCAGTATAAAAAATTAAAATGTTTGAAATTTTTATGAAACTTTGTCGAATTTTCCTATTTTTTGCACAAAATTTGAAATTCGAACTAACTTCGTTTTTCTTAGATAATGGCTATACTTTCATAAAAAATAACAAGAAAAATAGCCAAAACTTTTTAAACTGACGCGCCCGTATTTATTTTTGCGCCACTGTATATGTATATAAAATATGATTCTATGTTTAAAAATAAGTCATTCAAATTTCTTTTCTTTTCATAGACTGGAATTTGCGTTTGGCCAATAGTGCAGACAATAAACTTTTCAATGGTTCCTGAACATCATCGTGTGGTTTTTGTTAGTATTTGCAGCTTAGCTTGGACCACATTTTTAGCGTATATACAAGAAAAGGATATGCATGAAGAAGAAAGAATTGATTGGAAGCCAATAGATCCTCAAAAAAGCGATGAAAGTTTAGTTTTAAGAGTAAAACGTGCTTTGGCGCTGTGAATATTTTTAAAAAGGGGGGGTACAAAAAACGAATGTGATTCATAAAACTAGTTCAATACTTAATATATACAATACGATATATGCAGTGCATAGTTGATTATTGTTGTTAATTAATTTTATTTGTATGCTTAGTACATTTACATAGAAATAGTGACAATACCCATTTAGACGAATTTTAAATGCATTGTGCAACAATTGAAGCGTGCATTTATTTTAAATAAAAATAAATTGTTGTTAAAATGCCAACACATACCACGGTCGTTTTATATTTCAATAAATAGTTTATGTTTTTGTATTTTTATTAAAAAGGTACTTTACTTGTCAATTACCCACTCATAACACTGTGGGGAAAATATCAGGTTTTTAAATGTCACAAAAAAACGCCGACACACGTAAACTTCATTCGGGGTCGCAGATTATGGATCTCTATACCGTTTTGCCAGATCAGGTCATTGTCACAAGATATTTAAATTTTTATGAAAAAATTTATATTTTAACAGGGGAAAAATTAATATAATAAAAAATGTTGTCTATTTTGTTTTCATCTGGATTAAAGCGTGTTGTTTTGCCAAAAAGTCAAGCTACCAACGATGAAAATTAATGCATAAATAAACAAATGTAAATGTCCAATAATTGTTTTGTATGAAATAGCAGCAGAAAATAATATTACTCATGCGCCATATCATACATAGCCATACTCGTACATTCCGGTAGTACATAGCGTATGAGTAACAATTTCCATGTAAAGTTTGAGTTTTTTTCATTCGCAATGCTAACATAAAATGAAAATATCTTGCGAAAATTTTTTGATATACATAGAGAAACGTCAAATAGATCCATAATCTACGACCCAAAACAAAAAAAATATAAAAATAGATTTTGTACATACATATGTACGTTATATGGAATAAAATACGGAGCATCCTAGACAAAAAAAAATCTAAAAAATCAACGGTATTTATACAAAAATTATAAAAGTAAAAAAAAAAAATACCAAAATGCCTCAACAACTTTTAATGTTTTTTTTTGCTGCCGCTACTGGGCATTTCCTTCCACATAGAAAGAAATTTTGAGCATACTTAGCATACATCACATGAAAGAGAATGCATAACACTGTCAGCTAAAAAAAAATTATTAAAAATCAAACCGATTTTTCTAGTGTTTTGAAATTTGCGCTTAACCTACTAAAAAACCATACCTTATTTTTTCTTTGACTCTGATTAAAAGTTTGAAAATTTTGGGGGGACTTTGGTAAAATTTGTTGAATTTTTATAATTTTTGTACATATGTAGTTTTAAATGTGGATTTATATGATCGCTGTCATATAATGCGCTGGACTTGTATAAAAAAATATGAAACATCGAATTAACAAAGAAATACATATTGGCAAAACTGGTCAAAATAAAAAGTTCCTATTATTTCTTCCAACACTCTACATATTGAAGCAAACGAAATTACATATGTATTAAATATGTATACACATACCTGGCGGGGCATTTATCAAAAATCACCAAAAGATATTTACAAGCACGACCCATCTCGCTCGCTTACATCCGTTACAGCAACAAAAATCAGTAAATATGGCCGCTCACATCACATTTCAGCTTATAAAAACTTTTCACATTTCCTACTACTTAACGAACTTATAATTCCACTGCAGGTGGCCATCTTTCTTTTTCGCAAACACACAAACTTTAAACCACATACTATTGAATATATAACATGAATTGCTTGCACGACACTATTTTATATTTATTTAAGAAGATTTGCACATATTTTAATTCACAAATTGCACATTTTATTTGATTTTATAAATACATACTACACAGCGAAAATCTCACAGAAATATTAAAGCACTGCAACTTCACCGGACGCCAACTAAAACACGACTGAGGAAACAAACTTACCGGAGGTAAAGTTAACGAAAGGAAGTTGTTCCAAGAAGAAAATTTGTTAACAACTTAAATTTAGCACTGACCCAAACCATTATTTAGTAGTGTATTGGCATTAAGCTATGGAGCGCCAGAAGGTATGCAACGGATGGAGAACTAGAAGTTCGTTCAGCTGAAAAATGTGATTTCTGGGTGAAGGAGAGGAGCGTTTGTTTACATTTTGATAACGAATTGTAATAGTGAAAAAAGCTTATAAAAATGGGTGAAGTAAGCGGTACGTGTAAAAAATTATGAATGAAAATTGTTTTTATTGGATTTGTCGTAAATATTAGTTGGCAGAGACAGATAGGCGACGTACTTGTGTTAATTTGTTTTTTTGGGTAGGTATACTTTTATGAATAAACAGAGTACATACCCTAATTAGTCTGTTTATGCGAACACTAAAGCTAACTATTAACTGTATATTTTGTTCGAAAAAAATCTAACTACTTTTGTGGAGCGATGGCCGGAAAAAATTCGGACCTGCATTACATGTCAACTAACTTGTAACTAACTACTTTTGGACATAAAATATCAACCAAAAAACATTTATTAATTTTTTTTACATATTTATTTTTTTAATTAATATTACAAAAATGCTTTTTTAATCGGTTGCTATTCACCGTATTGCTATAACCCCGTTCAAACTAAATACGTAGATATTTTTTGTTCCCTTCAGAAATCTTTAAAAAATAAAATCTGCTTCTTTATCTGCAGTGTGCGGTAAGAAGTTATCATCGGATACCCAGGCAATTGGTCCCTTTAACCACAAGCTCAGAAATATTATTTACGAGTTGAAAGCTTTGCGAGGACCAAATATACAACGCAGACCAGACCCTACGCCGACGCTACTATAGTCGAAGATATCACATATAAATTTTGGTCCTGATTGGAGACGCTTAAAGCGTGTTGTACAGGGGGCAAAGTTCAGATTCCTCTATGGAGACTCAAAAAATTAAAATAAATTTTTTTTTGCATATAATACCCCAAATCGGAACTAGAAGATATCATACATAAATTTTGGTCCCGATTGGAGACGGTTAAGACGTGTCGAAAAGGCGTCAAAGGCGAGATGCCTTTAAGGACTTAAAAAAATGAAAATATGTTTTTAATTTAATGCCCAAAATCGATACTACTAAAGTCGAGGATATCACAAATAAATTTTAATCCCGATAGAAGTCGGATAAGACGTCGTCATAGGGTAATCTGAACTTTGACCCCTGTGCGACACGCCTTAATCGTCTCCAATGGGGACCAAAATTGATATGTGTTATCTTCGGCAATGATAGCATCGATTTTGGGTATTAGACGAAAAAAAATTTATTTAAATTTTTTTAGTCTCCATAGAGGAGCGTGAATTTTGCCCCCCGCGCGACACGTCTTAACCTTCTCCAATCGGGACCAAAATGTATATGTAATATCTTCGACTATAGTAGCATCGACGTAGGGGTATATGCTTGGGAAATCTGATGTAAAAATTTGCTGCCTATATTTAAGGACCATCCTAATATATATACATACATAGTACGAAGAGGGGAACATTTTAGAGAAACTGCAAATTGAGTTTTCGTGCCTTTAGCTAAAAAAATGGCGCCTTGCATTCGGTCAGGAATTAATGGAAACAGGATATTGCGAAATCCTTCTCCTAATTTTGTTATCCCAGCATTTTTTCAGACAATTTTTCAATACCAGAAAAGCCTTAGGCTTATATTGAGTAGATTTTGCCTCATTTCGTGTCATAAATGGTTAATGGTACTTTGACCTAAACGAATTCCCAGGCAATTTATGTGATAGATAAAGTACTTTATTTTTTTTATGAGGAAGGACACCTTTTACAACCCCAATGTTAAATCGGTGAATAGAATATTGCCTTTCAATTTTTTAACTTTACCAACCTTCGTATCGGAGGATTTTTGAGGTTGCTGATTACGAATCGGAAAACAGTTTTTTAAAAATTCGATATGGCGGATCCAATATGGCGGATAAGTAATCGTTAAGTAGTTTCAAGTTTTTTAATATTACATACTTCATAAATAAGTTGTTTTTAGCAAATCGCAATATCTCAAAAGCTAGATAACAAAAGTATGCTACTACATTGCATAACTAATATCAAACCACACATATTGCGATGGTCATGGTTTCTTCTTATCAAAACATATTCTTTACTACGCAATTGAATTTTTGGTCAGAATGTTATAAGCAATGTTTCCACGCCTCGTCGGTCTCAGCGCCAGCTTAAAGGAGGAAGCAAAAGGGGTTGGTATACAGGTGAAAAAGAGCGCAACAAGACCAAGTATCTCCAGTCAACACACAAAGAGTCTTTGACCAAAAATCAGCAGGTCCTATATGCACTTGGAGTAAACAACTGGCGCAACTTCGCTAAGGAGTGAGAGGCAGTGATCGAAGTTTTTTGGTCTCGGCTTACACTGGCAAAAACCTTATAAAAACAAATAAGCCGCACAGCTTAACTTAAGTAATATATGTATGCATTTATATATAAAGCTATTTTCGAACCAAAGAGTATAGACGCGAAATTTTCAGATCTCATGATTGCGAAGAAATTTCGACAACCACTTCACAGTTGACGCGTGGATGCACTAAATTGTGGTTTGTCACTATTCCTTATCTATGAAATATGTTGTTTCTGTTGTTGTTTTTGTTGTCGCTTGAATCATTATTTTCGTTGAGTTTCGATTGATACGAAATTGACCAAGTAACAGTAGCCCAAATTGATATATATTTTATACGATTTGATGTGTTCCTTAAGATAGGCTTTCATGTATGTCATACGTTGCGTAAATGTTATAAAAATATGATCACGAAAACGACGAATGGCAAATAGTGAAATACTTGTTAAGCGTGGAATAGATTTTTTTTTATTAAGATCTATAAGAATGGAAAAATAACAAGCTTATTCCACGTGAAATACAGAACATTTTGATACCGAACAATTTTTTTACCATATCTCGTAATTCTTGCTATTTAGTTTCGGTTAGGTTGGACGGAAATTCTATGTGGGCACACTTAAACTCAGGGTCATTTGTAGTAATATCGCATGAGGTTTACATTTATTCCCATTCCCGTATAAAAAACTTGGTGCTTAGCAAAAAAAGGATAGGCTTCGAATATTCCGTGCTTTGAGGTCAACGAGATCATTGAAACAATATCTGCCAAAAGCTTTTGCTCTCCGTTTTGATAGAACCGGTCAATGGCCGAGAAGATGTTGGACGGTTGCTTCTTCAGTATATAGTCGTTCTAGCGTCAGAACTCCAGTTACTATGCGAATATCATGCCTTCATAGATTAAGTAGAGACTTAGTACGTCGAGCGTCTTGTATGGCTGGTCAGAGTGTTTTGCAATATGACAACTTTCATTGGCAATTTGTATGAATTTTTCATCATCACCTAAAAGGCACTGCAGTAATCAGAAAGTCGGAAGCTGAATGATATACCTAATTTTTCCGAGTAAACTCCACACCACTGTTTTGTCTAGTTTTAACCATCCATGTAAAGATGGATTAATCATCTTTCCCTGACTATATCTTATGACCATTCCTTCCTTGAGGGAAAACGGCTCATGAGCTTGGTGTTGGTAGTGTAAGTGGGTGGGATGTAGTCGGCTATAGGAAATTCGGTAAGGACGCTCAAAAATTTGTAGTCACCAATATGTGGATGCGGCTATTTCTTGGTACACGGTTAAAAATTTCGGTTTTAATATTAAACTTTTTGGACCTCGGATACAACCAAACTAAATTTAGTTTTAAATACAAACCTTCCAAGTTTAAAAAAAGAGAGCACATATGTTTAGAATTTAAGCAGTTCGGTTTAAATTATAAACCCACAAATTTTCTATTTCAGTTCAGATTTTTAAACAAATAGGGCATGTATTTGAAACCACGAACTTTTTGGGTTTAATTTTAAGCCACTCATAGAAAACATCATTTTCTCGGCTGCTTGGACTAAGATATAAACCAGAATATATTAAAAATTGCTTAAAACTATTGATTGGTTTAAAAAGTTGACTATAAAAGATTAAAAAAGGCAGCAGTGCAAGCTCGGTTTAAAAATTAAACCCCAAATTTTTGACCGTGTGTAGGATGTACTACACAACAGGAAATGGTCTTTCCACCGCGTTTTTGTTCCATGCTATGAACTTGAGCTCCATATCCCAATTTTTATCGATAACCCTGGAGCCCGAGTATACAGCAGTTGTGTCTTTGTGGGCCCTTTCAGGGATTTTAGGTGCCCAATTTAATTTCCTATTCAGAATTAAACCTAGATATTTAATCTGATCGGTTATCTGTGGTGTGGCACCATTTAAGGTAATTTTTCCGAGAGATTGATGGATGTAAATAGTTCGGATTTCGATTACTGCACCAGTGCGGCCTTAAATGATATTAGCCAGGTTTACTAAAGTTTCCTGTAGCTATAATGGCTATATCAGCGGCGTGGGCTACCACTCTTTCGCCGCTTCTTTCTATTGCTGACAACGGTAATATTCCATAGTAGAGGTGATCTCGGAGGAGATTGTTAACAAACGCTATCAACATTTTGCAGAGACAGATGGAGAATATCCTTTGTGATGGAAAGATTTTCGTTGTCAAAATAAAGGCTGTGCCGTATCCACACCATTTCCTTTGGTATTTGTATGTTTGGAAGTCGAGAGCTTCGGACGAAGTATTTCGCTGATTTGGGTATCTAATATGCGATCCAATGACATCAGTAGAAAGGACCAGAGACTTATTGGACTGAATAAATTTCGTTCGGTATGCGAAGGTTTAACCGAAGATTCTAATTTTGGAATAATTAGGTCCATTGTTTTCTGAAGGTCGATAGATAGAATGCTATTGCAAATTCAGGTACAATTTAAACGCTGTCAAAGTGTTTAGCAATTCAGCCATGTATTTTTGTAGATTTTCTGGTATTACAAGAGCACAGAATTAAAAATGTTTACAGTCGCGCCTATTTTCTAAAATATCTGGATAAACTGGTGTGTTATTCATCTCCAAAAATTTTGTCTTTTAACGCTTGCTTAACACGAAAATATCATTCTTCAAAATTATGTTTTCGTGTCCTTTATGCGGCAGCGTAAAGTATGCTTAGTAAGCACACCAAAAAGCACGCTATTTTGCAAAATTTAAAAATCTGGTACATCTTTGTTATTATTATTCAACAACATAATAAATTATCAATTAAATAAACAATAAATGCGAGTCTAGCGTGGTACAATTGGCGAAGCCGATTGGTTGGACTATACTACAATCAATGCAATACCATACAGATATGTATATGTATATACATTGGGGTGGTCCAAAAACAGTAAAGTCGGAATTGTAATGCTCTCACCCCCTATATCGAAAAAGTAAATCCCTATTTTTTTATTTTGAAATCAAAAAATATTTACAGGTCGCTCAAACTTTTCCATGTATTTTTATATGGAAAAAAACAACTTTTCGTAGAAATGATATAGAATAATTGAAAATCAATATTTTTCGATCCGAAAAATTTACGTTCTCTTCAGGAAACTTTCAATAAAAATACCCAATTATTTATTTAACCATTTTTAATACAAACGGTTCTTTATTGGTCCCCCTTTTTCATTTTTCGGGGTTTTTGTGGGTTTTTGGTGGAACTATAAATTATAGTTGCGATGAAAAAATGCTTAAATAAACAATTGGGTATTATTACTGCGAATCTTCTGCAGATAAACAGAGTTTTGCTATAGAAAAATATTGATTTTTAAGAATTCTATACTATTTCTACGAAAAGTTGTTTTTCCCCAATATAAAATACATGGACAACTTTGGGCGCTTTGAGCGACCTCTAAATAGGGGTATATTTTATTTCGGTATAAAACAATCCTAGGGGAGAGCATACAAATTTCTACTTTACTTTTTCATCTGCATTTTTGGACCACCCGAATGTATATACATACATATTCACATACATACAAATATTTGGTTCGGGTTCGGCGCGCAATTTCGCGTGGAATCCCTTTTTTCAAAGACTTTTACTTATTGCAAATTTAATATTATTGATTTGACTCGATATGTTCTTTTTTCAATTTGTATGTTATCAGCGTTTTAAGTTTCATTTTGCCAAGATTTTTCCATGACCATTGTACGCAAAAACCGCTGCTTATTTATGCAGGAGTATGAGTGGCGAGTAAACATTTTGCACTCTTTTTATGGCTGCTAGCTTTATCATCATTTTCTCAAACGCAAAAACATTTCCAACTTATACAATACATATACATATTTTTGCACTATGTACTTAAATTAATGAAAAATAATAATTGCTGTCTGAGATTTTAAATTGCCGCCGTTATCAAGTCGTGATTCTACAATAATTGCCGCATTTCAAATCTGCTAAAAGACCACTACCAAATAATCCAAAGAGTTGGTTGTACCTAAAAATCACTTCAAGGTTGCATGAAAGTCAAGGTTGTTTTGGCGCTTTTTCCGGAAACCGTTTGTGATGCATTTAAAATTTCTTCTCGAGAACTGAACTATGTTTAAGGAACATTATGTGGACATAAGTTGAGTTAAATGTTCGACTTTACTTAACTCATTTTAGAAATTCATAACGAAAATATATTTTAAAGTTCATCAATTAAAAGGTCAAATTTTTTAAGCTATTCAACAAAACAAATATTTATTTTGATTACTAAAAAAAAATCGAGAATGATTTATGTATGTATTTAATTTAAACGGAAAATCACATTACACCTTACAGGGTGAGTTCCTCATTACTCACTTTCACGCTATTCTAAATCCCCGATTAAAAACTCTTTCAAATGCTTAACTCATCTTTATTTATTTATTTCGCCCGGACTCGTTTTGGGTTATATTTACTAACAATTCTGAGGCTTTGATTCACCGGGTATCAGATACGACTTTTCTTAACTCGGAGAAAATGTTCTATTGTCTCTCTCCTTTGTGCCAATTATTTCCACCAAATGTAACCAAGGCCTTATGCACTTGGTTCTTTCATTGTATGCGACAGCGACTTTGTTTTCGTTGTTCTCTCATGTTTACCCCGTGTGGCAGGATCTTTTCAGGGAAGTATCATCCATATGAACATCATGGCCACGACACCGAAATTATTGTATTTTTATGTCTTTGGCTATGTCATTGTCAAAAAACAGTGTCATTGATTTTGGGTAGAACAGTTTCTACAACCTCGAAGATAGGGCTTCTCCTAACACGGGAAGTGTATATGTGTAAATGTATAATGTGCAAATATTTCTTCTTGTAGACCTAATCTTCTGGCATATATGTATTTACCATGCGCCCTACCATCTCTTAAACACCAATTAAAAAAAATAACTTCAAAAGCTCGTCTTGAAGGGTGAGGCGACGCATCCTCCCTAACGATTAATCTCGATTCATCTTTACCAAATAACTTAATGAGGTTTTAAGATCATACGACTCGTGTTATATTTTCGGATGCAATTAAGAGTTCCATAAAAATTAAATATATTTTTTCCCAAATTCCAAAGTATGGATCCACATAAAAGAAAGCTTTTTTCCTTTCATAGGTGTAATTTTAAATATTTAGAAAATTTTTCAGGACATCATCATTTTCCATTGGCTACAGGAAGATTCCCATTTGGTATCAACATTTATTTCTTTCTGATTGGAAGTTCACTTGCTAATTTTTAATAGGAATAAACTAAACAAGTAAGAAAGTCTAAGTTCGGGCAGAGCCGAACATTAAATACCCGGCGCACGTATTAAATATATGTTTTTCACCTTACCGAAAGCTACGGCTACATGGTAAGCCGGGGCGTATNGGGTATTAACGAAAAGATTTGTTTACGAATGACATAGCAGCACTGTGGCACTTATCCGAGCGGTCGAGTTTTCAGTTACTCTATCGCATAGACCCGAATTAATTTAACTGATGTCCTGGGATAAGCTGACTTTAAGGACCTACTGACATAGTCATGCAGCAATATATAATGTCACAATAAAAAGAGTGGTCAAAAATTCAAATTCCGATTCGCTTTAAAAACTATTTTATTACCTTCATTGTGTATCTATCTGTATCATTTTTGTTACCACTCTCATTAGTTCTGATTTGTGGGAATATAGGAGAGTAGTCCCACTGCCGGCGAACAGCAAAGAGTAGTCTTATAGTCCCATAATCTCCCTCTTACCAGCAGTGGAGATATCGAAAGCTGTGGTACTTCCGCACTCTACTCTACAGCAGAGTCCAGCGAAGCATCCCCATGACTGTCATAAAAATATTATTAAAAGCTTACCCAAGAAGGACTAGACAAAGTGCTTGGTTACATGGCTTTTAGTAGGGCTCTTCCTATTTAAAATTTACACTTCAATATGCATCTCAAATTGAAATAGAACATATCTCACATGAGGTACTTCCTACAATAGTCCTTCTATGAGCACTTCCGTGTGTAGCGAAAACAGAAGCCCTTCAATTTATGCCACCCCACACAAAAAAAGGAAGAGAAGAAGGAAGACTTTTTCAGCTCAGAAATGCCTTTAGAAGGGCTTTTGGTTACTGAAATCACCTTCTGGGCTCTTAACGCTATGAACACCTAGATAACGTGTGACCCCAATCGTAACCGCCGCCGTGAGGGAACTGCCTTAGCAGCGTTAAATCTGCCAAAGATAAGAGCTAAAGGGACGAAGCCACAAACATGTCACAACAGAGAACTCCGGGACACCGGACGCTGTGCAGACAGCTAATTAACTACATTCACACAAAGACTAGCACCACCTTCACCCACTCTCGTCCATTGAAGGTCATTATCTGAGTTCAACGATCGCCCATTGAAGAAAAAGAGCTTCAGCTGCCTCGAAAGACCCACGTCACTCAGACACAATTACTGTCTGGACACTCGCAATGTAGTCTGTTAAACTTCTACCTATCCAGGCTCGATCGTTGCGTTCCCAACGTAAGTCTGGCATGTGAAGGTTCCCCGCACGGTACTAACCACCTCTTCACATACTCCCTTAGGGCCGATTGTTCAATGTCTGGTTATCATTACCTCATTACCTGTGATCGATAAAGCAGTGTTTGTATTTAACCGGTGCCTCTGCCTCCGATTCGTGTTAACCGGACATTGAACAACCGGCCCTTAAACTCATTCAACTAACAACTCTCTCCTTCACTCCGATCAAGACGAGTCGGTTCTAAACCACGCTAAACAGCCGCAAAATCTATACATTGCGCAGAGAAAAACTACATACAAATATTTGTAAACCACAATATTTTTATGCTGATGTTTTATCGTATCCCAATATGCGTAAAGCAAACATTTTTCCAACTTTTTTCCAATGTGGATATACGACATTTTTCATCACCATTTTTCCCAAGGTCGAATAAATTTTGAATTCAAACTGATATCCAAGCTTTTCTCAAGTTTTCCAATTGAGGTACACTTGAAAATCAACATTGAACATTGGAATATGTTTTGGACCTCCAACCCAAATGTTTATTGGCATTAATCCGTGTGAATAAACAATACAATATGCATAAGTACATACAATATAGTATATGTACAAACAATTTTGGAAAAGGAAATGCGTGCATAAGGAATTTTCGACTACATATAAATATGTAGCTAAATCATGCTGGAGAAATTATATTCTTTCAAGTTCAATACAGCAACAATTATCAGCTGTCCTTGGACTTGCTCAGTTTACCGCTAATACTTATTATTATTATTATGGTATTATTATTTTCTTTTTCTGCTTTTATTATTCAAGACTAAATTCCAAAACACCCACGCGCACGTGATTGGGGCGTGCTAGCCATCTTTATACTTAATCAAAAAAAAAAAAAAGAAATGACAATTTGGATTTTACAATAACGAGAGAATCTTTTTCTTTATATCAGTGAAAGCAAATCAATTTTAATCGCCCTTAGGGTCAAATATATAAAAAAAAAATGATAAAAGACTTGCTTATAAATAAGTGCCTGAAAGGGTATTTCAACGCTGAGGATAGCGAAATCGAAGAGCAAAAACTTGATGCATAGAAATCATATCTTTGGTCAAAGATAATATAAATAATAAGTAATAAAACTCATTAAAATGGTGAAATGGAAATTTGAAGCCTGTAGAATAGCCTCTTATTGCTTATATGTATTATATTACTCTAACGAATTCCTAAATGCCAAAGGAATAAATAAAGAAATTCCATATAGTACATATGTAAACAATGCATAAATCATAAGAATCTAAGAAAAATTAAATAAATAAACATTATTTGTTTATAAACATACATACATATGTACGCGTACATTATAATAATATAGAAATTCTCCTAAACTCAAGAATTAACCAAAATCCCGAGACGACAATAAAACAACATTATCAAAGTCCCGCCAAACGCACACGCGTACAAACTATGTATGTACATTCACTTATGTATGCGCACGAACTCGATTACTAATTAGTCATGTTTTGATTCGAAATAATAATTATACCCTTATCTTAATTACCGACTGTCTGACTAGTACTTACTGTTTCTTCTCCTAGCACGCGACCACTTTCTCAATACACATCCTGATCGGCGAAATAATCACTAACCGTCGGCTCGCTTCGCTCACCGACCATCACAACCACCACCAACACCACGACGACACCATGAGCAGGTGAAATGTTGATAAGAAATCTCGCAAATTTTCCATAGACGCTCACAACTAGCACTCCAGACGGTATAAAAACCGAGCGAGAGCCAACAGCTAGCGATATTCGCATTTGGCCAACTGAACAGAGACGGAGGAAGCAGAAGCGTACAACGAAATAAATTTCTCTTGTATTATTTTCGTAAGCGCGGATCTTCCAAAAAAAAAAATTTACTGCTTTAAAAAAGTACGAACTTCACTCCATTGCAAACACAAAAGAAACTGCAAGCTCCACTGATTTTTACAAGGGATCAAAAAGAAAAGAAGTCATTGGTGAAATATCTACGTACATAGAGGTGAGTAAATAAAACTGTAAAGGAAATTATATTTGAAAACAAAAAAAAAAGCAGCTATGTAAATGGAAATGGATTTGTGAGGGCGTCGATCACGCCATAGAAGAGTGAGCGGAATTTACGCTACCGAAAAGAAAAAAAAGTCTAAGTTGCACCAACAACTAGCCCAAAAAGTGTGCGCAAAGCGTTAGAGGCGGGTCTTTTCTAACTCGTGCGTTCGTCATGGGTGCAAAGATTCGCTAGAAAGACAACAAAAAAGGTGTAGCGTTTGTTAGTTAGTATGTAGGTTTGTAGCTGTTGATATGTCTGCGAGCAGAGAGATATGCAAAAAAAAAATATCGATAAAATTATTAGCATACGAAAAATGCTGAAAGCGAATAGTCTGAAATTTTAGAATCAGATATAATTAGTTTATGTTTTGTTAAATTTTTGGCTACTTACTGTTTGAGTAGGTGTAGGTGGTAGCGAATACATGCGCTAAGCAAAGGAAAGACTCTCGGGCGAGTGCTGCGCACGTTTTTGCTTACTTTGAGTATCTAGCGCACGTTTTAGGGATTTGTCATTGCTGTTGTGTTTTTTTTCTTCTAAAAATATCGTTCTTTAATAAAAAAATAGCTTCCATTTTTACGTGAGTTTTTCTTAAAAATATTGCTGTTTAACAAAAAGATTGTAAGTTATAAATGCAAAGTGCGCAATTGCCATTCGATCTCCTTGTATTGCTTACTTTCGTTTAAGTTCCCCTTTGGTTTAATTCAAAGCATTGCTATACAAAAATTTTTAATTTCCTATCAATTTTTTCTAAAACTTTTTAGTTTTTTATTCACACAAATTTTAACAACCTCTCGAAAAATTTTACCAGGAACTAAAAATAGTCGTTGTTTCGATTTGTTTACTGTCTATATTTAATCGTTATTTCGATATTTCCACTTGTTGAACATAATTGATCGTTTTTTTTTGTGCATAGTAATTTTTTAAACAAAAATAATGTTTATCGATATATTTGGGTCAATTTTGGTTGTTACATTTGGAGCATAGAATGACGACAATTTTTGAAATGACAATTTTTGATCGAATAAATAAAAACCCAAAAAAAAAAAAACTATTTTTTATCGAAAACAACGAATATAAAAATTATTTTTGGTCTAAAAAATAAAAAATCCAGATATCGGTAATTTTTTATCGAAAAATAAAAGTCCAAGGTAACGATAACTTTTTATCGAAAAAATTATCTAAATATAACAATTATATTTGATCGAAAAAATAAGCATCGAAAATAACGGTATCGATAAATAAAAGTTCAAAATAACGATTATTTTTATAGAAACAATTATAATCTAAATGCATATAACAATTATTTTTATTCAACCAGTTAAAAATCATAAAACTTCCACTTAATAACGAAATTTTGAAAACGATTATTTTTATAGAATAAATTAAAATCTAAATGCATATAATAATTATTTTTATTCAACCAGTTAAAAATCATAAAACCTCCACTTAATAACGAGATTTGGAAATCCGATTTTTAAAATCACAAATTCAAGCGTCATTGACGAAAATTTAAATCCATTTGAAATGGTCAAAATTGGTGGCAAAATATGAATTCGGGCGCAAAAATTTCTTTTGATTAAAAAAAAAAAACAAAAAATCGTCACACTTCATGGAGATTTTTTGAAGTACAAAAAGCATGTTCGAATAGATAAAATAGTAAAAAAAAATTTTTAAATATGATCACAAAAGTTTTTAATCTAATTATATCGATAAACAGAAAGAACTAAAAAAATCCAAGCCATGAATGCTCAGTAGTTTTTTTTTTTGCAGAGCGAAGGTTATGTAATCTTTAGGTGGATATAAAATTGACTTCAAGTACATAATATTTGTTTTAAGTGCTTAAGGAATTAAAATATCATTAGGCACGCGCTATTGCGCATGTGTATATATATTAGGCTGGGTCGATNTATAATCTAAATGCATATAACAATTATTTTTATTCAACCAGTTAAAAATCATAAAACTTCCACTTAATAACGAAATTTTGAAAACGATTATTTTTATAGAATAAATTAAAATCTAAATGCATATAATAATTATTTTTATTCAACCAGTTAAAAATCATAAAACCTCCACTTAATAACGAGATTTGGAAATCCGATTTTTAAAATCACAAATTCAAGCGTCATTGACGAAAATTTAAATCCATTTGAAATGGTCAAAATTGGTGGCAAAATATGAATTCGGGCGCAAAAATTTCTTTTGATTAAAAAAAAAAAACAAAAAATCGTCACACTTCATGGAGATTTTTTGAAGTACAAAAAGCATGTTCGAATAGATAAAATAGTAAAAAAAAATTTTTAAATATGATCACAAAAGTTTTTAATCTAATTATATCGATAAACAGAAAGAACTAAAAAAATCCAAGCCATGAATGCTCAGTAGTTTTTTTTTTTTTTGGCAGAGCGAATGTTATGTAATCTTTAGGTGGATATCAAATTGACTTCATGTACATAATATTTGTTTTAAGTGCTTAAGGAATTAAAATATCATTGGGCACGCGCTATTACGCATGTGTATATGTATTAGGCTGGGTCGATTTTGTATGGGGGAAAATAAAAAGCATTTGAAAAAAAACAAAAAAAACACTAGAGATCCACTT
This sequence comes from Rhagoletis zephyria, assembly GCF_001687245.7. NCBI lineage: Eukaryota > Metazoa > Arthropoda > Insecta > Diptera > Tephritidae > Rhagoletis > Rhagoletis zephyria. The sequence continues at coordinate 59,481 of NW_016159582.1, forward strand.
AAGTTTTTAGATATAACTTTGGTAAATGTTACTCGATCGGTACGTAATAATTACTAAATTGAAGGCGAGACTTACCGTTACTGATTTATGATAAAAATATGATGAAAATCGTTCAGATTATAAACAAATTATTTAAAAAAAAAATTGAAAATTTTTTGTCATTTTTTTTATTTGCAATTTTTATATTGTATGCATAAGCATAAGTAAACCAATTAGTGTTTCTAGAAGTTGTGCCTGTTCAGTGTTTCCATACTTATTTGCATAAACAAAATTTTTCCACGATGATGGAAAATAATGGCTTTTCTATTAGAGTTACCGAAATTGTTGCTAAATTTGCAAAAAATCGCAAACTATAGCTAATATTAAAAAAAGATTCGAATATTTGGAACCAGCGACCTAAATGCACGCCAGCAATATTAAAGCTGTTCTTTGCATCTTTTGACTATAGGCCAATGCAATTATCAAGAGAACAATTCAAATTTTATTGAAAACAGATAACCTTGAGATTAACGATAACTTTATCTTTTGCGTAAACGGATTCATTATCTAATAATATGCACCAAACCTTTTTGCCGAACCCAAAATTTTTAACAAGAATTAGTCTTATTCGACTAGTGTGCTGTGGGTCACTAAAATAAAATACTAATATTTTGCAAGCTTGTTGTTGTGACTTCATGATACAATATATTTTCACTATTGCAATTCAATTTTCGAAAACTTTCCAAATTCTAACTAAGCACGCTTCGGCGAGATACATAGATGGTAGATTATTTTCACCTGACAGGTTTGATTAGATAATAATAACGAATAGATATAACTATTTTAGCTATTAAATTGACCTCAGGTATAAATATATATTGGGCACAAAACACCTATGATTTGGAATTTAAGAAAAAAAATATATATCTTTTCATTTCATTACAACTTTTAAGCTTTCATCACTCGGACATTTCATTAGAAACACACATTTTTTCTGCGTTAAGCAAAACGATCAAAATATGAAAGCTTGCGGTCAAGTTCAATGCTTCGCTCCAATTCAGTGTCAAAGCACACTATTTTCTACCCCACATTCATAGCTGCATTGTAGTTGTATGTAGAAAGTGCTGTCTAGCTTTCTCTCTTTGTTTATAGAAAAAATGCAGTTCATCGGCAAAGCTTTTCGGTGGACGAATATATTTCCGCCAAATTTTTGTTTACATTTGATGAAAGAGAATGAGTTACGCCAAATAATTGAAAGAAAATCAAGTCGGTCTTGCTAATTTGTATTATTAAATTATTTCTTAAGAAAGCAAATAAATGCATTTAAAATAAAAAAAAAAAAATACATGCAAAGGTAAATAGTATTAATTTCCCCTGAGCAGTATGGACATACATATGTAGGTAAATACGACTATCTAGTTCGTTTTATTACTCTCCCCTTTGACGAGAATTAAAGAGCAAAGGCTTGACCACTTAGCTAATAAAGATCACTAAATAATGCAACCAAACTTGTAAGGCATGTGCATATGTATGTATGTATGTTCACACTAAAAGCTGCAATTTCTATAGTTTACATCACAGGCAGAAAAAAGCTAAATTTCATTGTCAAAGTAGAATTTTTCAATTTTCCTCGCCACTAGTTTTCGAGTAACATTTGAGTGAGGAAGCTGCAGTGAATAAATAAGTGAAAAATAATGCAATTTCGTAAAATAGTAGCATTTATGTCATAAGCGTATCTATTCAATAAATTAATAAGTGTTTAGATAAAAATTCAACAAATTAAAGTAAAAATTTAGCAAATTTTTTAATGCCTCCAAACTAAAACTAGACAAACAAAATTTAGCATTTAGTCATGGGCAAATGCAAGCGCTAAAAATAAATGTTTCAAATATATGCTATGCCTTGATTTTGAAAGTGAAACAAAAGCACACAAAATTTTCCACATAAATTTTAGAATAGTGAGTGCACGAAAACAGCGAATTTGAGTGAAAATATACAAAAATAAATTTATAAAGAAAAAAAATTTTCCGCATATACAAATTTATATTTGTAAACAAAAGAGGCGTTTAAGGAACTACAAATGCAGTACCATTAAGAAATAAGAGTTGACAGAAAAAAAAAAACTAAAAATATTTAAATACAATTTTTTTTATCGGTTTTAGGGGGGCGGGGGGTTTAAAAAATATGGGCTTTTAATTTTTATATTTTTGCAACATGTTCTATGTAAGTACAAAAATATCTCATCCATGCTTTTAGGTTTTTTTTTTAACGAAAATATCAAAATGCCCTCTGCGTGCGCAATTCTTTCGATTGCCAATAATGAGCGAGTATATGCAACTGCACCTCTTCAAACATATTTAAATATTTACATGTGCTTGTATGTAAATAAATAAGCTGCTATCGAAAAGCTGCGGCGCCGTTTTGTCTGCAAGCCGCACGGCTGTTCGTCATTTGTGATCATCCATTCGCGAGCGTAAAACATACATCATACATACATACATACATATTTATGTAAATAGATTTTTTGAACACTTCGAGGGTAGCACCTTTCGTGCGTTTCTTTTAGCTTTTTCTTGACCTTTGATTTGTTAAAAATAAATATGTACCCGTTGGTAGTGAAAAGTGTTGCTATTTTTTTTTTTTGGACTTCCGCATTTTTAAAATGTCGCATTTCCGTTTCCATTTACGTCAACATGGCTGCACAATGCCTTCAAACTGTATGTATGTTTTGCAAATTAATATAAATGTAAATGTTATCTATTATTTAAATATTTAGTGCATTTTTGATACAAGACAAAATGATCGTACCAGCAACAGTAAATTTTCTAAAATCAAAATGGCGTCTCTTCATTTCTGCTCATCCTCTGGCCAAAGGTGTTATCGCTTATTCCATTGTTTGGCCGACGAGTAGCTTCATGCAGCAAACGCTTGAAGGCAGACAGCTGAGTAAGTAAATTTTTTTTTTTTTTGATTTTCTATTTTTCACAATTTTTACAGATTTAACAAAAAATTGTATTGTTACTAATTAATTGTGCTTTATTTCGCGCAGAGGACTACGATTGGATGCGCATTCTGCGTTTCGGACTTTTCGGTGGTCTTTATGTGGCGCCCACTTTATATGGATGGTTGCGTGTGGCCTCAACAATGTGGCCACAAACCAACTTACGCGTTGGAGCACTCAAGGTGGGTGGACTTAAATTTTATCGTCATTAATATTTTTTTTGCCTTAAAATAAAATTTGTTTTAGGGCAAAACGTTTTCTGTACAGCAGATATTTATTTCTATAAATTTACAACATTTTTTTGCAATTCACTTCATTCTTTACGATCTTAACTTTGCCACCTTTCAAACATAAAATCTTCTATAAAATTTTCATCTGATTAGATTAATAAATTTGTTAAAAAAAAAATATAAAAATTTTGCAATCAAATTAAATTGTTTCCCATGCTCACGCCATGCACGAAATAAAATTATGCTTAGTCAACTCAAAAAAACGCAGATTTATACATACATCGCGTACATATTTACCATCTGATAATTGAGGCGTCGAATTTCAGACAATATTAAATTTAATTGCTTTAATATTAAATGTATTACTCTGAGTCTCACGCGATTGCCTTCAGAGCAAGTAATTATTTCGCCTTTTTTTCTTTGAAGAGTTTAGCAAAGATTTCTGATAGAAAATCTGTACATGGGGGTGGTTCATGAGCTGATGCAAATGTCAGATTTAACACTAATTAAAATTTAAAAAAGTATATTTTAAAGAAAATGAACTGGCAATTTTTAATTAGACTATCAGGCCGTTTAGCAGAAGTGTTTTGAAAAGCTTAGAGCACATTTTATCCTTAGGTTGCAGTCCTCATTTTATCTATCTTTCCATCTAGTGAAAGTTTAATTTTATTCGTTTGGAAACATTGAGCCACTTTTTCTTCACGCAAAATAAATAATTGACCAAGGCATAGGAAGCTTGCTTTTGTTTCTTAATAAAAACTATGGATTATTCATTTATCAACTCCTCATTTAATACTCAAACAATCTCAAATTGCAGGCCATTGTCGAACAAATTTCCTACGCACCATTCGCCAGTACCAGCTTCTACTTCGGCATGTCGCTGCTGGAGGGCAAAGGTTTCGATGCTGCCGTTGCAGAGGTCAAAGACAAATTTCCAAAAACCGTAAAAGTATGTATCAAATACGCTT
>NW_016159582.1:65037-74094 GCF_001687245.7 Rhagoletis zephyria
ATCGACAAATTTTGTTCAGCGATGAGGCTCATTTCTGGTTGAATGGCTTCGTAAATAAGCAAAATTGCCGCATTTGGAGTGAAGAGCAACCAGAAGCCGTTCAAGAACTGCCCATGCATCCCGAAAAATGCACTGTTTGGTGTGGTTTGTACGCTGGTGGAATCATTGGACCGTATTTTTTCAAAGATGCTGTTGGACGCAACGTTACGGTGAATGGCGATCGCTATCGTTCGATGCTAACAAACTTTTTGTTGCCAAAAATGGAAGAACTGAACTTGGTTGACATGTGGTTTCAACAAGATGGCGCTACATGCCACACAGCTCGCGATTCTATGGCCATTTTGAGGGAAAACTTCGGAGAACAATTCATCTCAAGAAATGGACCGGTAAGTTGGCCACCAAGATCATGCGATTTGACGCCTTTAGACTATTTTTTGTGGGGCTACGTCAAGTCTAAAGTCTACAGAAATAAGCCAGCAACTATTCCAGCTTTGGAAGACAACATTTCCGAAGAAATTCGGGCTATTCCGGCCGAAATGCTCGAAAAAGTTGCCCAAAATTGGACTTTCCGAATGGACCACCTAAGACGCAGCCGCGGTCAACATTTAAATGAAATTATCTTCAAAAAGTAAATGTCATGGACCAATCTAACGTTTCAAATAAAGAACCGATGAGATTTTGCAAATTTTATGCGTTTTTTTTAAAAAAAAAGTTATCAAGCTCTTAAAAAATCACCCGTTATTTGCTTGCGGCACTCAGCTGGCGCGAGTATGTTAAGTGACACCTTTTGCAGTTGTTGCTGCAATATGCCGTTTGTCTCATTGAGACCCCAGCCTATAAGGAGCGTGGGCTCTTTAGTTTGAGCGAATTCTGTACAATCTTTTGCTTTAACAACTTTCACTAAATCTGTGCTATTGAGCTTAAGTGTTTTCTCCAACTTCAAAATTGCTATGTCGTGTATGGCTATAGTGTGGCTATATCCTTCATGCTTCTGTATCTTGCTGACGTTCATAAATTTTGCTTTACCCGATTTCAGTTGATTTGTGCCATATTGTACGACCAATTCTCGGGGGTCTTTGATGTACATAAAACAATGCGCAGCGGTGAGAATCCATTGGGGATGTATGATGGTGCCTGCACAAAAATGCTGCAAATTCCAGCGTTGGCGTAACGAAACCTGTTAGGGGTATAAACAAAATTTTAGAAAAATATGATCTGTAACTTTTTGACTAACTTCTACATATTTTTAAGAAAAGTCCAAAGTTAGAATTTGAGTACTTGGTCTTTGTTAATGTAAGAATGGTGGAATCGATAGCATCCTACTGTATCTACCATTTCTTGGAAGTAAAGTTTATTGAATTTTTATAATTTTGTACAAAATTTGTAATGTGGATTTATATGGCGCAGCTGGTTATACCGTGCCCTAACCGCCAAAATAACGTAAGCGACATTTTTTTTCAAAATTTTATTTTTGATGCAGAAATATTCCTAGAGCATCTAGATGCATTTCTGCATCAAAAATAAAATTTCGAAAAAAATGTCGCTTACGTTATTTTGGCGGTTAAAGCTCGATACAATGTGCGAGATTTTTATTAAAAAAATTAAAAAAATTAAAATAAACGAAAGAAAATTAGCCAAACCTGGTCAAAATTTCACTTAACTTAATCAGCTGGCCACAAGAGTACATAAGTTGTCGATTTACTGCCTGTAAGTAAGTCAGTTTACACCGATAAATGTTGTATATTAGTTAAGCTTTACTGTGATAACTCCTAACTAAACTCTATTCAAGAAGATATCGAGGCCTTATAATGTATTCAATACCCTCTATCTGCAAATTTCACTAAAACTACTTTCTGCTGTTAGAACCCATCTGGGACTTAACTGTCATCACTGGTGTTAATTCTTACTTTGCAATTTAATAGTAAAGTTGCACACGGAAATGGTGCAACGGAAATGGTTGGGGCTGAAACAAGTGCTTCTGGAGTGTATCCACTTGGTATCAATTTAACAAAAATTTGCTAATAAAAGGTTAAAAAATAACACTTAGAAAAAGACCAATACAAGAATGAAAGTAAAGGGGAGTACGTACATAGATAAAGAAAAGGCAGAGGCAAAAATCGCTTTTGTTATCGATTTTGTTATCGAAATTTTTATCGATATTGTTATCGATTTTGCTATCGATATCTTCGGAACCTATCGATATAATAATCGAAATTTTTATCGATTTTGTCATCGATGCTTTTAAGGATTTTGTAATCGATACTATTTATCGATATTGTTATTGGTTTTGTTATCGATATTGTTGCAGATTTTGTTATCGACATTTTTATCGAAGTTGTTATCGATATTTTTATCGATTTTGTTATCCATTTTGTATCGATTTTGTTATTGATTATTTATCGATATTTTAATCGCTTTTCTAAACGATTTTTGTCATCGATTTTGTTTTCTTTATTTTTATCGATTTTGCTATCGATATTTTTATCAATTTTGTTTTTGATAATTTTATCGATTTTCTAATCGATTTTGCTATCAATATTATTATCGATTTTGCTATAGAATTTGTCATCGATTTTGTTATCGACATTTTTATTGGTTTTGTTATCGATATTTTGTTGGATGTTACTATCGTTTTTGATATTGACAGAGTATAAGGATAAAAATGAAGATAAAAGAAAACAGAATAACATACATAAATGTAATTAGAAGGAACAGGGGTAGAGGTAGTGATATAGATAGTGTGACCCAGGCGCACTTACTTTTTTTTATGTATAATTTCCCGCAGATTGCGAACATGTCTTCAAAATATAAGAAACTAGAATAGTTTTAGAGATATAGCAAAATTTCGAATAATTGCTTAAAAATGCAAAAATGCAGTTTATCTTGATTAAATTTTTTATTTTTCCAAATGCGTATTTTTACAACGCTTTTCTTGAGCTAACTTGACTGAGCTATTCACATTTTATTCGCTTTAACTCTTAATTAATTTACTTCCAACTCCCTTCTTGCTTCGCACTATAATCAAATTCCCCGTTGTCAGTTCTTCCCATGACTCTTCACTCTCACTCCAATCGCCATCATCACGATCATTGCTCATCATCTGTCCCATCCAATCCACATAAGCCGATACTTCCGTAAAGACACCCGGATAAGGCGCCACAGTGCATGGCTTGCGACTCCACGAAACAATGCCCACCTGTTGGCCATCTACCAGCAGAGGACCACCCGAATCACCGCTACACTGACCCTTGCCACCCTCCGGCACACCGGCACAAATTGTGGTCGCATGCAATTGAGTGCCATGACGTTGGCTACACTCCTCATCGCTGAATATTTGTAAATGCACCTTTTGTAGTTGTTTTTGTATGATGCCGCCAGTCTGTGGAAGGGACAGAAATAATTATTAAAAACTATTTTTTTAAATGTTTTTGCCACTCACCGCATTCAGCCCCCAGCCAAGCAATACGGCAGGCAACGCGTCTGCTGTATCCTGTTGCGCTGCCGGCAAATGCACTGCACGCACTTTTGAACTAAATTTGATGGGTGTTTGCAGACGCAGCAGCGCAATGTCATTCAAATGCAAATTTCTGGGTTGATAATTATCATGCACTACTATTTTACTGATATTCGACACTTTGGGGCTAGCCGCATCCAATTCATTGCTGCCATATTGAATACTCAACTGTTCCGGTTGTATTTTCACGACACAATGTGCGGCCGTAAGCGCCCATGCACGATTTAGCAGCGAAGCGCCACACTTATGTTGACCATCGGAAGCGCGACGTAGGGAAACCTTTGCCGAACGAGTAAAAGAACTTGCGTTATCAACTTAAAGAAGGTAGGTAGGTAGCTGGCGTTCCAAGAGCTTATTCGATTATGCAAATGATTTTCTTTTATCGCAATCAACGTGTGCTTGGCTAAAACTTTGAAACGCTCTCTTAAATAAGTATTTTAATTAAACTCACCACAAATGGAAATTCGCCTTCGTTAGCCTGTGTGCCATTTACGATTCTCGAGTAAAACGCTTGACTCTGGCAAATTCCAATTAAAAGGCTCATAGCGTAAAAAAGTAGCAATCCACTGATTCGTGCCATGTTTGTGGAGATCGAATTATGACTGAATATCGAATATGACGAGCTTGGCGGTTAGAACTTGTTTATATTGCAACAAAAAAAGTGTTGCTGTCTGAGCTGCATTGCTGCGAATTTAGGTTAATTGCGGCACAATGGGGCGTAGTTGCGTATACTCGACCTTTGCCTGAATTGCATGGAAAACTGATAAGAATATATCGTTGGTTTTTTGTTTTTGTTTTTTGTTTTCATACATTACAAATGCACAACAGTGTAGAGTGGAAAACCAACTTCCAATGAATTTATTTATGTAGAATGCAACAAAAATGTTAAAGAATGTCTAAGCCATTTTATGTTGGCATACATAGTTAGATGTATACATATATACATATTTAGGTATGTACATATGTACACTCAGAACTAATAGATAAAAAAAAGTCGCAAATATTTAGTGTGAACAAAGCACAGTTAACGGTTGATGTACATATGTATGTGGTCTGAACTTGAAAACTTTCAAAATCAAGGCTAGTATTTAAAGCGCAAATTTAAACTCTTGCGGAAGTGCACATTAGGGTATTCACAGCAAAATTATAATTTATTTATTGATAGCCAATTGTCATCTATACAAAAAAAAAATAGCGTTAAATATAAAATATCCACCGTTGAAGTTAAAGATCTGAAAATTTTTGTACAGTGGCTTCCTAGGTGTTTCAAAATTGGAAGTAATATCATTTATTTTTATTTTTTCCTTCGCGAAATATATTTTAAAGAAACCTACATAACACCGCGCGACAAAAATCAAAAAATTTTGAAACACATGTAAAAATCAATATAAACACGACATCAGAGCCAAATATAGTAAAACTGCGTTTTTAGTTTTTCTCCCTCACGTCAGAATTTTTTTCAAAGGCCTTTGAAGTTTCAAGGATATGTGTACTAATTCAAAAAATTATTTAGAAAAATTCAGTACAATGTAGAATAATAAAGCGAAATTTCATACTTCCTTCACGGGGAGGAGATAAAATTCTTAATTTATTTAATAATAATCAAACAATAAATTTAAAATCTTGCTGTGAATATCTTTTAGAACAAATTCTCAAAATTATTTTTATCATCAGAGACATATTAAGTATTAAAACCACAAAAATTAGTATTAGCTGCATCCGTTCATCAATATATCTATATACATATGTAGTACTCTTATATAGCAAACATGGCTGCCATTTTGCAAAGTTTTAAGATAATGCTACAGCGCTATCCCGTTACACGAGGCATGGTCTCGTATAGCCTCATTTGGCCGACGAGTTCTCTGATACAACAGACTTTTGAGGGGAGAAGATGGCGTAATTATATTCTTAAAATTCCAAAAATTCTATTTTCCATTTATTTTTTTTTGGTTTATTCTATTTCATTTAATTATTTTTGGTTGTTTATTTTATTTTTTTATTCAATTTATTTCCACGCATTTAATTGTTTTGTTTCAGTTACATTTTATTTTATTTTGCTTTTCCGTTATTACTCATTTCATTTTATTTCTAATTTTATTTAGTTTTCGTATTATTTAATTAAAACTTTTATTTTGAATTACTCTATTTTATTTTCTTTTATTTCACTTTGTTTTATTTTATTTCATTTCCCTTTATTTAATTTTATTTAACTATATTATATAATGTAATATTATATTATGTTATATTTTATTTTATTAGTAAGTTGACTAGCAACATGACGGACGTGTAAAGTGTTTGCTCTGTTTCGGCATCAGTTATTCGCGGTATTTTCGTGTACTTAATACGGATAGTAATATACTCCGCCTGCCTGTGTGCTGGCGTTTCACCTGTGCTGAACTAAAAGCAAATTTACATTTGGACATCATCGTTTTCGCTTAATTTTAATTTTCTATACCTGCTTGGCAAGCTGTTGTTGCAGTTTCGAAGGTATGTCACCTGTTCCCCCTGCTGCCTCTAAGAGACACCTAAGAGACGCAAGTAAATGCTCTCCCTCTCCTAAAACGGTGAGACTTATCGATAGTGTTGACTCATTAACTGCTATTCGCGAACTTGAGTAGAAAATTCAACTTCAAACAGATAAACTGCAGTCACTCTTTGAAAGCCTCTCCAATAAAATAACGGTGGTTGAGAGCGCGTTGAGCACGAAGATCGCCGCTGAAGTTACTATTATCTCAACTAGGCTGAATGAGTCCGCTGAGCGGATCTCTGCGCTGGAAGCAAAAGAGCAGAAGTGTGAAGCAGAATTACTGAAATTGCGTGCTGAAATCGAGAAAGTTCAAACACAAAGAATTTCTCCCGACGTGTCTGCTGACGCGGTTGTTTTTGGCATACCGTATACCGAAGAAGAAAACTTAAAGAGTACGTTTAACCGTGTGTGTCTCTCTATTGATTTTCATGCTCCGCAAATTCGGGATATTTTTCGNAATAACGGTGGTTGAGAGCGCGTTGAGCACGAAGATCGCCGCTGAAGTTACTATTATCTCAACTAGGCTGAATGAGTCCGCTGAGCGGATCTCTGCGCTGGAAGCGAAAGAGCAGAAGTGTGAAGCAGAATTACTGAAATTGCGTGCTGAAATCGAGAAAGTTCAAACACAAAGAATTTCTCCCGACGTGTCTGCTGACGCGGTTGTTTTCGGCTTCCGTATACCGAAGAAGAAAACTTAAAGAGTACGTTTAACCGTGTGTGTCTCTCTATTGATTTTCATGCTCCGCAAATTCGGGATATTTTTCGTACTAAGGCTACCAATAATAATCTGAGCGGTGTGGTTATCATTAAGTTCCATTCTCCACTGGACCGCAAAAGAACACTTCGCGCATTTAGTGACTACAGAAAACAAACTAAGGATGTAGTTTCTGTTTCTGTTGCAGGCCTCGAAGGGAAATTTTCTATTTTTGAGAGTTTGACCACAGAAACGAGGAAATTATTGCAAGAGGCCATACGATTGAAAAGAGCGGGGAAGCTGCTGTCTGTATTTACGTTGCGAGGTGCTGTCTATGTCAGAGTTGACAAAGGTTCGTCAGCTATTAAAATTGATGAACGTAATGACTTGCAGAGGTTTTCNATAATGACTTGCAGAGGTTCTCTTGCTAATCTGTGTTCTTTTTCTTTTATTCTATATTCTTTTATTCTTAGCTTAAGTATGTTTAGTGTTTTGCTAGCATTTGTAAAGATGGTTCATAGTGTTATTGCGCTTCTTACTATATTTATTAGTTCTTATTCATACCTTGAAGTTGCTTTTGTTCACTTGCTTTATGGTGTCTAACAGCAAGATCAATAGCATTGATGATAATAGTCGCATTATGTTAAATGTTCTATGTAATCAACAGATAGGGCTTAATATCGTCCATTTCAATGCTAGAAGCTTAAACAACACAAAAATGGATTATGTTAGATATGTGTTTNCATTATGTTAGATATGTGCAGTCAAACTTGATCCTTCTCTCCCCTCTGGTAAATTATGGCGGAACATTAAAAATCTCCAGGTACATGCCAAGGACAGAACTGAGTGTATGTTAGATGTTGAAAGTCTGAATGATGTGTTTCTTTGTAGTGCCTCGTCTAATGGTTGTATGTCACAATTCGCCCCAAATCCTACGTCGACTACGTATTCGAGCGTACCTTTTGAATTTTCCTCCGTATCTGAATGTGATGTGACTAGATGCATCCTCAAAATTAACTCAAATGCGGTTGGCGAGGATGGTCTGCCNGAATGCGAGGATGGTCTGCCAATCCGATTTATCAAGTTAGTTATGCCGTTCATCATAAGTCCACTGACACACATCATTAACCACTGTTTTACCACGTCTTGTTTTCCAACGTTATGGAAATCCGCTTCCATTTGTCCAGTTGCTAAAATCAAACAAGCATGCTCACCTTGTGATTTTCGTCCAATTAGTGTTTTGCCTGCCTTGAGTCCCTAATGTCAGAGCAAATCATGTCAGATATGTCCGAAAAGAACTTGTTATCTCCTTTTCAATCAGGTTTTAGAGCAGGGCATGGTTGTTCAACTGCGATAGTAAAAATTCTTGACGATTTGCGANCTTACTTACTTGACTTTTCCAAAGCATTTGACTCCGTAGATCACACACTGCTCTGCTCTAAGCTTTCGTATTATTTCGGGTTCGGTAAAACTGCACTATATCTTATGAAAAGCTACCTAACAGGTAGAACCCAGCTTGTGAAGGTTGGTTCAGTAACCTCTAGAACTAAATCCGTAACACGCGGTGTTCCTCAGGGGTCTATTTTGGGCCCCTTGTTATTTAGTGCTTTCATAAATGACATATTCATGACATGCCAATATGTAAAAATGCATGCATATGCCGATGACATCCAGATATATTTATCAGGTCCGTCAAGAGATTTGCACAGACTCACATCTGATTTGAATATGGACTTATCATCTATCTCGCATTGGGCTGCTCTTAACGGCCTTTCCATTAACCCTGCGAAGTCGTATGTTCTACCTGTTTTTAAGACAAAAGTCCCTTTTAGCAGTATTCCTTCAGTTTTTCTTGAAACCAGACCCCTAAAATTTATTGATAAAGTAACCAATTTGGGGTTTGTTATCAATTCTAGCCTTAGCTGCGTTGATCACGTTGATTCTGTTGTGAACAAAGTATATGGTATTCTAAGAAAACTTAAGGCTATCGGCATCGTTTGTTCCGATTCCCACTAGAAGAAAGCTTGCGCGTCAATTAATCTTACCTATTATTACTTATGCAGAGGTGGTATATAGTAAGCTTGACTCCAGGTCATCCCATAAGATTGGCACCTTATTTAACCAAATCACACGTTATGTATATGGATTGCGGAAGTATGACCATATATCTGCGTGGAGATGTAGCTTGTTAGGATGTGATATCACTGATTATCTAAAAGCAAGAAACTGCATCTTTCTCTTTAAACTCATCAGCACAAAGACCCCTCTTTATCTTTATGAGAAATTAATTTTTCCAAAGTCTGAGCGTTCCTGTGATCT
>NW_016159582.1:74924-81754 GCF_001687245.7 Rhagoletis zephyria
TCCTAATTTTTTATATTTACTTATTTCACTTCAGCCGATTACGATTGGTGGCGTACGCTACGTTTTAGCCTCTATGGTGGTATGTTCGTTGCGCCAACGCTGTACAGTTGGATCAAGGTATCCAGTGCCATGTGGCCACAAACCTCACTACAGACTGCTATTTTCAAAACCGCTGTCGAACAGATTTCCTACACACCCGCTGCCATGACATGTTTTTATTTCATAATGAGCCTGCTGGAAATGAAGACGGTGGGTGAAGCGGCGGCGGAGGTGCGCAAAAAGTTCATACCCACCTACAAGGTAAGAGAATAGAAAAAATTATAATAAGTATTTTATTTAATTTCGCATTGTACCTTCTATGCACCCACAGGTGGCAATGTCAATTTGGCCCATTGTTGGTATTATAAATTTTTCTGTCGTACCAGAGAAGAATCGTGTGCCTTTCATCAGTGTCTGTAGTTTAATGTGGACTTGCTTTTTAGCCTATATGAAGCATCTGGAGCATCACCATGTCGATGAAATCGATGGTATATTTGCGTCGAAGGAGACTAAGTTAAAATCTTAGTACAACTGCAATAGTTTTTATCTAAGCTGTACAAGTTTTTATAGTTAGGGTATTGAAAAAAAATCTGATTTCGAATGTAGAAACAAAGTATGTATTTATTTATACATTTTTCAAAATTACTTTCATTCGAAGGATTGAAGAAGAAAATGGAATCCTTATATTTTTTATAAAATTTAAGTTCATACAATTCGTTCTTAAATATCAAACAGTATTTCTTATCATGATGTTTGCAAAAAAGCCAAACCAAAAATTCTTTTATTATATTTTGTGTACCTTTCTTTTATTCGACTCTCTTTTAAATTTTATTTTATTTTATTAAATATGTACATATTTTCATTTTATTAAGTATGAAAAACATGAATGAAGGTATTTCAGAAACTAATTTAAGATATTAAAAGGTTTAAGATTATTTAGTTGATATAAAGTAGAAGCAAAAATTATACGTATTCAAATTATTCTTGAAAAATTGTATTTATAAACAATTAAATACAATCCTCGATGAAATTAAAAAAATATATATTTATTTTTTTTTATTGAGATCTATTGTATTAAATAGAATTTAAAAATAAATAAATTTTTCAACTCAACAGGGCCCGAATCATGGCCATCGTTATCGAATCGCGTTCGATTCGAAATTTCTTTTTCAGATTACGGCATTCGGTAGCGAGCTTGCTTTTTCAATTAAAATTGTATTAGAGAGAAAACGGCTGTAATTTTATTTCATTCGATTCGAATCGGGCTTGTTTCATTAATACGAATATGATTCAATCATTAATATTCCGTAGCCCGTAATTATGATCCACAGCCCGTCGTTTGAACTATGTTTCTGCTTTACTATTTGCAATAACACAGTGCTAGCAAAACTGTTTGCTTTTGACATTTCTATTTGACAACTTCAGCTGTCATTGTGTCCACACCTTTAATAGGGAGTTGTTCGTTTGTGTGTTTATTGGCAGCAAATTTTATCGAAGTTTAGAATTTAGTTTTTTTTTTGCATTAAAATTCAGTATTTTAGCTAGAGAACACAAATAAACTAAACAGCCGAGATGCGCAACTTTCTTAAGCAGCAGTCGCAAGACACTACGGACACCAGTATTGAAAAAGGCGACTACCCACGCGCCTCAAGTGAGTATTGCCCAGATGACTGTGGTGTGCTCGCTACGTACGGAGCACCNCTCAAGTGAGTATTGCCCAGATGACTGTGGTGTGCTCGCTACGTACGGAGCACCATTTTGTTGCAAAATATATATAAATATTTATAATATGTTATTAATTATAATTAAGATGGCGTTGTGCTGGCTAGTGTAGTCATATTTGCGGCGTCCTTTTTGCTCATGATGTCATTTTGCTCGCCCTACTGGATTGAGTCGTATGAGGAGACACACAGCAGCTTCAAGAATATGGGTTTATGGGAATACTGCTTCAAGAATTTCGTATATCCATACTACCAATTTCCGCGACAATTCAATGGCTGCCATAATATTTTCAGTCATGTAAGTTTCACTTAATTAGAGCCAATTAAAAACGAATACATATTAAAAATAAAATACAATTCTTCATTTCCTTAGGAATATTATGTTATTAGAGAATACCTGTTGCCAGGTTGGCTCATGGCTGTGCAAGCCTGTGCAACTTTGGCCTTCCTCTTGACATACACTGTGTTAACTCTATTATCTTTAGTTATCATACGCTTACCATTGAAGGGAATACTTCAGTACGAATGGTTATTGATACGCATTTCATACTTGTGTACCGCAAGCGCGTGTAAGTAAATTTATTTAGAATAAAAAGTTTGTTCAAATTATCCATTTTGATTTGCAGCTATTTTGCTATTTCTCGCCGTATGCATTTTTGGTGGCTGCGCCTACCGTCGTGATTGGCTTATGTATCCTAAATTTAATGTACTCGGCTGGTCCTATGCCGTAGCTGTTGTGTCATTTATATTTCTCGGAATAGGCGCTCTGATTTTACATCGCGAGGCACGTTATGCTTATGATTTACGCGGCGAACAGAAAAATTTAGTAATGCAAATGGAAATGCAAGAGCCTGGCTATCAGCCGCCAAGGCATCATCATAGTACATCACGCAGTCTGCATGGATACATATAAAAAGGGCAAAAAGCGAGCAGCATTTTCAATTCAGTGCTTTGCTACGAAGCACTTTTTTATTCCATTTTACTACTTTCGATTAGTTTTAAGTATGTGTTCACAAAATGTAAACGATAATTTTTTTTTGTATTTCCTAACAAGTTATGCAGACTCTCTTAATATGCACTGAACAAACCAACGGCAGTGTTTATTTTATTTTGAAATCGATAACTTTTTTCTAATAGCATAAGTACCCACATTCTAAGCAAAGAACTGCCTAAGATTTATAGCTAATTTCATTTACTTTTTAGCTAATTGAAGGAATGTTATATACATATCTACATTTACATATTATTTGTCTTTGTACCTTGAATATTTACAAAATCAGCTTTTACATTTTCAACAACTACAAACCGTCCAAAATTGTATACACATTTTTATACACAATCAAATTAATTAACTTTAGTATGTAGTTCAATGCAAAAATTATGCAACACTGTTGTATGCTCGAATATTAAAATATATTCCTTTTATAATAAAGACAATATACAAATAAATTTTACGAGATTATAAAAACGGAAGCATTAAAATTGTTCCTTCGCATTACCGAGCATTTAAGTGTCGTTCGATGGGCAGCCGATGCCATAAGTTCGCTTTTCTTGCTATTGTAATTTTATGCCGCTTTGAAAATCAATAATTCTTTATATTGTGGTGCAATACATATTCAATAACTCATGAATCAACCCATGTAGCACATTCAAGCATACATAAATATGGTGTTGTTGGATCGTTATCATAACTCTTATTCTGCCCTTGCCTGGAACTGATAACACTGCATAACAAGTTATTGTAGAAATCATTCACAGCGATTGGCCAAAATGTGAGAAGTTATTGACTATTATTGCTCATTCGAAAAGCGCACCTCACGCGTGTTCATGCATAGTGCTTTTGTGTGAAAATAATACATTTTAATTCTAAAGGTTTTAAGTGCTTTTATAATGAATTTTCGCACTTTTGTTCTCATTGTGCTTTTTGCTCTTTTTGGAAAATGTAAGCGATCTTTTAAATAACAGGAATAAATTAGTAACGAAATGCGATTTGAATGTGTTACCACGATTTTAGCCTAAAAAGTGGTGTGAATACTGAAATACTTTTACGCATTTATTTGGTCCATAACATTTTTGAATATCAAGCATCCTAATCAGAGAGAAGAACGTTTGTGTACTACATTATTAATTTCCACTTAGAAAGATATACCGCTTACATACCGCTATACTAAAAGTATACTAAAAATGTGTGACAAATTAAAAAACGGAATTTTTAAGATTACAGATACAAATCAATAAATCAATATGAATAATCATATCGTTACTTTACTTAACAAACCTTTTTTCGAAACTGCGTTTTTCACAGATTTTGGTAGGATGTATTAAAATAAACCATCAATAAAATTTTGAAAAAACAACGGAGTTATATGCCACTGTTTGAAAAGCCCTAACTGTTTTTGATATTGATTTTATGTTTTTTGATTCTGTAAAATAAAAAATTTTTTGCTTAGGGCCTTTGTGAACTCAGGTGACGATATGTAATGAGCAAAACATACTAATGGGGAAACCCTTAATAAAAAATATTAGCAATTATTATTATTGCCGAAATGAGTATGGCAATTTTCCCATTCTTTTATCTTATATATGTATGTACGTACATACACATGTATACATAAATTGTATGACTCAATGCAGCCGTTGAGTTATCATGCTCTCGAGGGTTGTTGTTGTTGTAGCGGCTTTTGTATCATTTCGCGGGTTTGCATATTACAGTACTATATTGTATTGTAACGCATCTTTACAAAATTTTTAAAAAGTAAAATAAAGTAATGGGGCATTGTATGTAAAATAGGAAAACGATATAAATTTAAAAATGACTGGAATTCACTAATAAGTTTAAAAATAATTAAAAAATTTAAATTTCTGTCTTTGGAAAATATTATTTCATAAATGTTTCCCTCTTTTTTAATGCATGCTTTTAAATTAAATATATTTCAAAAAAATATATATATATATTTTTTAAATATTAAAAACCAACTTCTACCATGGGAACTGAAGCTAAGCTAGAACTCCACACCTGGCACAAGGACCTTGGTGTTATAATAAAAAATTTTATTTCCAGCAAAACAGTTATGCCTGCATTGATGTAAAGCTACCATTCTACAGTAGAAGCCGCTGCACGGCATAAATATTTTAAAGTTTAAGTTATAGTTAAAGTTTTAATTATTAATTTCCAGCTAAATCAGAGAATGACGCAAAGATCAATCCGCGTATTATAAATGGTGTAGAGGCTCCCGTGGGGAGAACAAAATTTCAAGTTTCCATACGACTAAAGGCACACGATCGAGTTTTCGGAAGCGGCCATATTTGCGGAGGTTCACTCATTGGACCGAATAAAGTGCTGACAGCCGCACATTGTCTCTACAAGTGAGTGATTTAAAAATAAAAAAAATAAAAAAAAATATCGAAAGGTATTTTAATACAAATAAATAAAATAAAGTCAAATAATTACATATTTGTGTATATAAATATATATACATACATTCGTACATATGTACAATAGAAAAAATAATAATTAGGTATGTTTCTAAAATAATTGATTTAACATTTTATAAATTAGATGCATAAAAAATAAACCTAACTTTATTTATTTTTATCACCTTTCAGTTCAGATAGAAAGCGTTACCGCAAGGCGAGCGAATTTATTGTTGTAATGGGCACACAGAATCGCTACACGCGTGTCAATGGTACTATTGTCTCAGGCGTCAGCTCGATTGCCTATATGAACTCCTTTAGTTTGGATACTATGCGTGATGATGTTGGCGTAATGTTTCTGCAGACTGGTTTGCCAGTAAACAAAACACATCTAACAGTTGCGCCGATTGGGCTAAGTAATTACTCGATACCGGCGGGTACGCAATGTCAAGTTTCAGGATGGGGTAAAACTTCGCAGGTGAATAGTATTTACAAATGTTCTTTTTATTTACATACATGAATTTTATTTAGTATATACAGTTAATCTGGCTCTGTTTGTAGGTGTACTTGGAAAAAATTGCACACAGGATAAATATGGTATCATGCTGTTCAGAAAAATATTTTAATCAAAATAAGAAAGTGTGCTATCTCTCAATTTGACAAAATATTTTGTAATTAATTAATTGGCAATTACCAATTTTTAAAAAAACCGGGTTTTAGTCCCGGCTACCAATTTTGAGAAAAGCGAAGTCATCACGCATATTCCTTTTGTTATGGCTATAATGAAATAGCTTTTTTTGCACCGGTTACTGACTTAGAAAAATCGAAGGTTTTATCACCGGTTGTAATTCAAAATTTAAATTTTTGGAGATTTCATCATGTAAATAATAAGCTTGATAAAGAGAATATGTTAGACCTAAATGAGTTAACTCTACAAGAATGGCGAAGATATGTGTCTTTCCGTATGTCTTCTGGTATACCATGATTCTTTTTTAACCTGTGTGGAATTTTTTCCACCTTAAGTGCTGTATTGACTACACTACATATGTATATACATTGACTCAAACAATACTTACAACGTTTTTCTAGTTCATTTTTTTTTTTGTTTTGTTTCAAAGTTTCCAACCTTATACAAAGTTTAGGAAAATTCAACAAATTTTCATCAAAATTTTGAGCTTTTTAATCTGAATCTTACAACATTTTGGGCATGCAGTTTTATAGCCCATACAGTTTTAGTCTCAGAAAGTGCAAGTTTCAAGCGACTAAAAAACCGCTTGCCCTTTACCATTTTTTTCGTACATTTTTCCATATGAGCAGTCACCAAAAAAAGTTCTCAAAAATCAACGGGATTTTTAGCCCCTAGAAACTTGCACTTCATTAGACTAAAATTGTATGGGCTGTAGAACTGCATTCCCAGAAATGTTCTAAAAATTAAAAAAAACTCGAAGTTTTGTTGAAAATTTATTAAGTTTTACTAAATTTTGTCTAATGTTTGAAACTTTGATTTTTATGGATTTGGGTAAAGCTTCGACAATATTTGTGTAAAAAAATAACAACAAAAATTTGACTTGAAAAACATTGGGAATATTTAAAAAAGAAGGTCAATACGTGAACACTTCTTTGAGTCACTGTATGTATATATATATATATATATAT
>NW_016159583.1:0-4964 GCF_001687245.7 Rhagoletis zephyria
GTGTCATAACTACTATTTTTTAGGACTAACCTTGGTGCAAATTTCCTCCTGATCGGAAGACATAGATTTCAAAAGTTGGGTCAATTGAGGTGAAATGCCCCATATATATTATCGCATAACTTTGGACTTTGGACCATACTAATTTGATTTAGATACGGTCATTGGATCATTAAGAAATTGGCGATCAATTTTTATATGAGAATTAAAGTCTCTTGTGTTTTTTGTTTAAAAATTTCTTGTTTTTATATGAAAGAATAGCTCGTTATCTATCAAAAACCATAAGTCTNCATAGATTTCAAAAGTTGGGTCACTTGAGGTGAAATGCCCCATATATATTATCGCATAACTTTGGACCACTTGAACTGATTTCAATAATTCCTTTTTATCGGAAAGGGTGTACCTCAAGGGTGGTCCCATACTAATTTGATTTAGATACGGTCATTGGATCATTAAGAAATTGGCGATCAATTTTTATATGAGAATTTAAGTCTCTTGTGTTTTTTGTTTAAAAATTTCTTGTTTTTATATGAAAGAATAGCTCGTTATCTATCAAAAACCATAAGTCTAATCTTTGTACAAAAGTTAAGAAAATTCGACAAAGTTCCATAACAATTGTGAGCTTTTTAATTANAGTGTGTTTGACCGATCCCATTGAAATTTTGTGTCATAACTACTATTTTTTAGGACTAACCTTGGTGCAAATTTCCTCCTGATCGGAAGACATAGATTTCAAAAGTTGGGTCAATTGAGGTGAAATGCCCCATATATATTATCGCATAACTTTGGACTTTGGACCATACTAATTTGATTTAGATACGGTCATTGGATCATTAAGAAATTGGCGATCAATTTTTATATGAGAATTAAAGTCTCTTGTGTTTTTTGTTTAAAAATTTCTTGTTTTTATATGAAAGAATAGCTCGTTATCTATCAAAAACCATAAGTCTAAACTTCAATCTTTGTACAAAAGTTAAGAAAATTCGACAAAGTTCCATAACAATTGTGAGCTTTTTAATTCGATTTTTTATTGAAATTTTTACATATACGTTGTTTTATAAATCTCACCCCCCTACCTTATTTTCTCGATATACATACATACATGTAGATCGACCCTTCAGCAAATGTTTCTTAAATGGCAGTTTACTCGAAATTTTCCATTGTTGTCATTTAAACTAGAGGGGATGCAAAGACCGTTTGTTCTTTTCCTCCACTCTCTAGCTCTGCACTAGAGTATATGTTATAGAGAAGAAGGCAGATAATATTGTAGGGGACTTCGTATTTCATTTTTCTTCTTCCTTAATTTGCTGCTTACAATGATGTAGCAAGGATAATATAAATAAGCTAACAACTTTAACTTAAACATTAAAAATATTACATCATACACAAAAATCTTCATTTTGAAGATATTTTCGGTGTAAAATTTTGCTTTTTAAAAAATCACCTTTTGAAGATTTTTCATAAAAAAAACCCAAAAGATCTTCATTTTCAAGATAAATCTTGACTTATGGCAACGTTGACTTACTTACCCACCACCCTTTCTCTTTACTACGCTGTTATTACTAGTCTTAATTATCTTAATAGTTAACATGCGCTCTTTATTACATTACTGTAACATAATTAACATTATGTACACTCTCTTAACATCTTCTGTTATCATTTAATGTAAACCTAAACTATAAGCTTTGATTCCTGTAATGCTGGAAATAAATTTTAGTTTGTAACAGAGAAAAAATGAATAAAGTTGATCTTAAACAAAAGGTGCACGATATATTATGCTGTATAAAGCATAATATTTGCGTTCAATTTACTCCACTTTTAAGGAAAGCATCTATTATCTATTTTTATCGGAACTATTACTAAATATATGTATTAATAGCTTGTAACAGGGGCAATTATGGGTTCGAAATTATAAGCTTACCAAATTCCAGGTTCCAGAACTAGACCAACCACTTCGTTTGCTGTGAACTTATAACCTAAAAGAAGAATTTATTCTTAAATTCAGAAAATTTCCAGTTCAAACCTATACGTACCTCCTTTGAGCATGACTTGTATCACTGAGACCATATCGCGAGATTCCTTTACATAAAATTCCGGTTCTTCACTGCTGGGAATGTCAAATTCTGAAATCGAGTTCAAATTAGGTTCCAACTTTTATTTTCGTGGATATAGTATGTATGTATTTATGTTTGCGATTTTCGACTGATTAATTAACAGAACAAGCTGATTAATCGAAACCTGATTAATTAATTAATCAAAGATTACTAATTTTTTAATAATCAAAGATATTAATTTTTCGATTAATTACATTTTAATTAATCACAATCTAATTAATTTTATTAATAAGAAAATTGCTGCTTTATTTTGTTTAGTTTTTATAGAAAAAACTTATACACATACATACTTATGTATTTTTTCATATCAATGAGCAACATAGTAAAAGCCCGGTTATACAAGACTTATGGTGTGAATATGGCAACTTAGCATAACTTACAGGCCCTCACTTAAAAATTCTCTTAAATGGATGTTGCTTATAATTGAACAGCCGAAACTTAACGTTACTTAATGTCACAAAATCTGTTTCATTTTGACTCTCTAAGTTCTAAGTTCTGTTAAGTTAAGTTAAGTTGCCATAATCAGGCTTTTAGCCTTGATTTGACTTAAGGAGAATTAGTCGGAATAATTCTATTATTGACGCATGGAATAATACGGAATAAGGCGTAATAAGAAAGTCAGGATAGTTATTCAATGGAATAACCGGCCTGAGTCGGGCGAATAAGGCAGTTATTCCATGTTATTCATTAAAAATTCATCACAGATTTTACAATTGTTTTAGCAATACATGGAGGTAAGGAATCGAAACCGGCCTGAGTCGGGCGAATAAGGCAGTTATTCCATGTTATTCATTAAAAATTCATCACAGATTTTACAATTGTTTTAGCAATACATGGAGGTAAGGAATCGAAACTGTTTTTCTTAGTTTTTAATTATCCTTTCTAATCCATTTTAGGTGAAATAATGGCGGGTCCATCTCGAGCCAATGTACTGATCGTAATTGAGTGTTAAGGTGTTCAACGCATTTACGAGGAAGACCAAAACAATAGATGGCATACATACGGTGACCATATTAACCAACGTAAAATAAAGGACATTTTTTTTTTCAAAATGATTTGAGAATACGTATGTACATACCACTTGTATGGTAAAAGTACCTTACCCATATCGTAATTTAAATCTAATATGTACCAGTTAGTTATGTTATTTAATTGTGCGAGATCCCCTGCTGTAGTGAAAAATGAAGCCAAACCCTTTTCAAGGACTTCGCCATCCCTTGCTACCAAAATGCGTTTACCATAATTCATACTGCACGACGAAATCAGCACACAGTGGTTAAAAATTAGAATTGAATGTTTATAACCCACCGGAACCTTAATTTTTCAACAAATTTTTACTAAGGGCGTGTGTGAATCGGTAACAAAGCTCAAGGCGTGTAAATTTTTGACAAGTAGGGCTAGTAAAATTTTTGACACACATATAGACACAGAAATTTGTGACATTGGCATTTCTGTATGTGTAACTGTTATCCGTTTAATTTTAAACACAAACACGTCAAACGTTTTAGTATTTATTATTTGCATAAAAACCTAAAAAAATTAAGTATGGAGCCACCTGCNATTTTAAACACAAACACGTCAAACGTTTTAGTATTTATTATTTGCATAAATACCTAAAAAAATTAAGTATGGAGCCACCTGCAAAAAAAGCAAGGAAAACTTACACGACTTGTAAGTATTTAATTGTTGCATTTGTCAGGAAATTGAATTCAACTTAATACCTTCAGGGAGCAACGCAGTAAGTTAAATATGTATTTTAAATACAAAATATGTGGTTCAAAGGTAATTTTTTTATAGAAAAATTGCGGCTGAACTCAGAGAGCAGTTAGGTCCAGAAAAGAATGCGGTTGCTTGCAAAATGCAGTGGAATGCACTGGTTAAAAAATATAAAAGCTTTTTCACGTATCGCACTGGTGAGGGAACGGGAGAAGAGGCAACAGCTGAAGAGGCTAAAGATTGGCAGTTTTTTGATGTTATCCACGGATATGCTGAAAAAAAAGATAACTACCACCCACCATTACTCATCAGCAGCCAGGAAGGAGTATTTCTATCGAGATCAAGATCCGAAGAAAGATCGCAATCAGCACCCATTGACCTGGACGACATTCCATCAACCTCATAATCATCTCTACGTCGCTCAACTCCTCCGCCTTCATTCTCGATGGGAAGTCCCAAGCAAAATAGTGGAAAGAAGCGCTTAGAAAAACATATTTTGAATCGTGACAAAAAAATTAGTAAAAAAATATCATCTCTTCTGTGTGTATTTGGCCAGATGGTTCAAACTGACTATCCTCACATTGACGCAACTAGCTTGCCATTATCCAGCGAATCTGATTCCAATTAGGATATTTAAGTTGTTAGCTATTCGTTTCACAACAATAATAATAATAATAATAATGTTAATGCTACTGTTGCAAAACGACAAGTTAAGGTTTTAATAAATAATCGCACCAAACTTACAAACCCTGTGGCTTAACCGTTTAACTTCGAATGGCTTTTATTTTTCCAAAATGGCGTATGGCTTCTCACATACAAACGGAACTTACTCGCTAAATTTACAACTAATTGTTTTACTCGACAGCTAAAACTAACCTTAAGGTCTAGTAACTTCGCCTAATTCTTACGGTCTAAACACAATTAAAGCCCTATTCACCCTCCAACATTACACTACTATACTGCTAATGTTAATTTAAATTTTAATTTATTGTTAATATTAATGATAATGATAATTTTAATGTTAATGTTAATGTTAATGTTAATGTTAATGTTAATGTTAATGTTAATGTTAATGTTAATGTTAATGTTAATGTTCATGTTACTGTTAATGTTAATGTTAAGGTTAATGTTAATGTT
>NW_016159583.1:7430-12250 GCF_001687245.7 Rhagoletis zephyria
AAAAAATGCCGAAGAGTGTTATTCTGGTGGCTTAACTCCTCCTAAACGACCGAAACGATTTTAATGATAATTTTTAGTGGCGCTGGAACCGAGGTATTGCTAAAAATCGTCGATTCCCGGTATAACGTTTTCATCAGGTTATTTAAGACGGCAATGGGGATATGCCTTCTGTCGACCACAAAACCAAACATGAACTTGAGTTGCTGGCGAAAACGTTGGACCAAATATTTCAATAAAAAAATTAATTTTGGGCGGGACGAAGTTCACCGGGTCTGCTAGTAATCAAATAAAAATTCAGAAATCAAGCTGAACTGGTCTCTTGCAAATATTGTAAGCTTTCTTAAAAAAAATAAAAAATAATTAAATGAAGTGAAAAATGAAGGCTCCAGTGAATTACGAACACTAAATGCCAGTTTTGAACCACTGTGCAGCAGGGGGTTTTATTGTTCTCTTCCAGTGGAACTGGAAACTCAGCGTGCAACACTATCCTGAGCACAACTTTCCCTGTGCTTTATAGATTGTACAAAGATAACCGATTAAATAGAAACCCTTAAGTGGGATGCAAAACAAACTGGAGAAGGTTTTCATTGTATTTTATAAGGGACATTTTTATTTTTCATATTCTCCGTTAAAAAAAAATACCTCTGAAAAACGCAGAGCCGATTTAGAGGACAGTTTAAGAAATAAAGGACAAAAGGCGTTCTTTATTTTGAAGAAAACTATAAAGGTCAGGGGGTTAAATGAAAGGACTGTCCCTTAAAATAAACGACGGATGGTCACCGTAGGCATACATCATATTTTGACTCTTTCTCTTACTTTTTAATGACAAAAGCAACATTTGTGCACGTGCTAAACTTGAGTGCGGCTTACATGCTAGAAGTACAATAAAGGTATCAATAGCATTGAGCCCATATATTGATTTAAAATTGGGTGAATTCCAAAACGTCAAAATACAAAGCATCAGTGTCTTTTATTTGTAAACTGCGCTTGGAGAAAAGGTCTAATTTGCTCAACCTAGTTGAAAACTAGCATCTAACCTTGGTTGCGCACATTTGGAATTACAATCTACTGGGGTTTAGAAATAAAAGATGCTGATGCTCTGTATTTTGACGTTTTGGAATACAGCCATTATTATTACTAAATTGTTTACAGACAACGATATCTGTCACACGAACTGCAGCTACTGTGTACATTGCGATTCTTGGCTGCTGTTAGCAAGTAGTCTATCTTCGGTGACATTATAGGGGTTTCCCATGATTCAATAATACAAGGTTAGATAATTATTGACAGCTGCGGTTTGACACTCCCTTACAAAAGGTTGCATTTACGAAGGACAGAGAAAGGGCAAGAATGCAATCCCTTGTTGCAAAAATGGTAGTAGAAAAGTACGCAAAGTAGGCAATTTGTAGTGAAATTCCTTTTGTAAATTCTAATGTATTTGCAGGAAATCTGGCATTTTAAACGAAATGTTGAACGTAATATTGATATATCTACGTGAATTACGTAATTTATATGCTCTTTAGCCGTATAAAAACTGCAAAATGACTCAAAATTAAAATAAGACTACTATGAGATTGACGTAAACATCCAATGCTTATGTTTTCATCAGTTAAATATGCTTCATATGCATATACAAATAAACATATTGCCCAAAAGCGTATACTTTTATTTCACACCAAAGCTACATTGTTTCCATGTAAATTTGCAAAGAAGCAACACGGTGCCACTGCAAAGGGAGCGGTGCGAGAGAGACAACTGTCAGTTTATCGAACCTTGTATTATTGAATCATGGGGGTTTCCCGAAATATATCGTCACTAGACACCAGTGTGGCCACTGTTGGTCTTTTCCGACCAAATTTGGTCGCTTCTTTTTCATTTGGTAGGTTGGTCGTCAAAGTAAGATTTTGTTCGGATAGTTGAATTAAGTTTTCTTAATTATAAAAATATATATTTCAACCATTATTTTGCATATAAATATTTGCCAATTGTACCTTTAAACATTTGCCAATCCCGCCTTTAAAAATAAGAAACTTAACTGATTTGGCCACTGATGCAGGCAATGTTATGACTGGAGACTTGGGCGGGCTGAAAACATAATTGAGTGCAGAAACCGATTTATTTTATATAAAGTGCACATGCCACTCATTCCACTTTTGCTCAAGCTTCGCTTGTAAAAAATTGCCGAAAAGCAGTGGGACACTGTGCCGCAACATATAAAGTTTATTTTCCGACAGTCCAAAGAGGCTACATGAACTGAATGAATTTCAGGCCTAATGTTCTGTAAAACCGCAGAACATTTTGGGCATATCTCAAACACGATGGCTTTCACTAGGAGCGGTGTGTTAAGAAAAGTTGAGCAATGGAATAGTTTAAAACTTTGTTTTATTTCCTGCTTTTACGAAGTAAACGGTATGCGATCTGCGGACCTGGCAGAAGGAAAGTGTTGCAAAACCAAATGCTATTTTTTTATTTCTATCGTACATTTTCCCCCATAATTAATAATCTTAACAAAGAGCTCCAAGCTGAAAGATCTCGTTTGCCATACTTACACCAAAGTACATATCTCTTAATTATGAGTAACTTTATTAAAAAAGATGGGATCATTAACATATTAATGTGGACTTTAAAAATTAAAATAATCATGTTAAAATATCTGACATTTTTCTTCGAACGAAAGCTGAGATGTCTATGATCATTCTGGAATCCTTGAAGTTATAACCAGTATATTAAAGTTTTACATAGAATCGTTGGACCAAATAAATTTAAGATTTGATTTCAAGCGCGAAGATATACAACTTTTACAAATAATGACACCGCCAAGGTAGTTTCTAAAGAAGATTTGCCAATTTTACCTCTTTTGTTAAAGTTTCCCCATCTCATAGCTTGCGATCCTGATGTAATAACCACGCAGGAGAATTTACTGAGGCTAGGTGAGCTTAATATTTCCAGCGATATGGATATTGATATGTTTTGGGAAAATTTTTATTCTATTAAAATGGAATGAATGAGAATAGCTCCATGCATCTCGCAAAATTTTTTTTTTTAATATAATTTCATTACCGCATAGCTCTGCGGCTGTAGAGCGCAAATTTTCAACGCCGTCTTTGATAAAAACTAAGATATAAACTTAAGATTGACAGTATCAATAGCATAATGTTATGCAAGGAGCTTGTAAACAAAAATGACCCGTACTAAGTGTGGTCAGATGTTTTTTTTACAGAAAAATATATGTTCAACAATTTTTATTGAGCTTGAGGCCGTTTTTTTAAAGAAAACTTATTGTGGAAAAGCAACAATAATTTGAAAAAGTGGTAGAAGTGATAGCTATTTCGGAAATCACCACATTTCATCATCAGACTTCTTTCAGTAGGATTCGAACCGACGCACTAAGTGGTATTCGAGCCAAAAAACCGGTCAAAATTATTTAGGGGCCTATATTTTGTCAAAATACAATAAAAAACAATATGTAATAAATATTTTGGATTTATTTATAAAAATACATAAAAAAAAACAGAAAAAAATATTTTAAAGTCAAAATTTTAGAAAATTTTATTTTATTCGGAGTCAGTGCCATCCGATTCGCTGTTGCCATCCAATTCACTGTTAACATCCGAATCCTCTTCATCATCATCAATATCTTCAACAGTATTGTCGTCCGACCTATTTAAGCTCGTTGCTGCAATCAAAATGGTTTTGCCTCGGCGGAAAATGGCAAGATTTTCTTTTTATTCTTTGGCCGACTCGAGCTGAGAGAGGATTGGATTCTAAAAGTAATCTATTTAAAATGTCTCTGTTGCACTCAGTCCTCGAAAATTTTCTTGCAAAGTCTACCCAATATTTGCGAATATACTTATTTCGCGCCTCAGCGGCTTCCTCGGACAATTGTCCAATTGCCAGAATTGCTTCTGCCATTACTTCCGCTCCGTGCATCAGAATTTTGTGGACTGTAGGCGACATTGGATGCCAGCCGTACAACTCCACATACAGTTTGGCAGTGGCTTGGGCATAATATAAATACAATTTTTGGTGATCAACCTCATGGCTACTTGAGATTACCTCAAGAATCACTTTAAACCTATTGATTAATTCCAAGTTGATGCCGGTAATGCGAGAAGAGCATTCTGCATTTCATTGCTATTTCCAATGCCAGCTTTAGGAACATCAACAAGTAGACCCATTTTTTCTCTGAAAGATTTCTGTAATTTCTCTTTTGTTTCTTTAACAATCTTTTCTCTTCCGGTGTACGGGCTTGCCACTTCTGGAGGGGTTTGTTTATATGCTAAATGCAGCAGTGTCTCAAAAAAGCGTATTCTGGGATGGAGTACTGAGAGCCCAAACTTTAGGACTTTTTTTTAACGGCACCTTTCTCTAGTTTGTTAAAATCATTTGATGTCTGGCCGCATATATACATAACATCGCATAGTTAATGCAGTGTCCGTTGCGGAGTTGCAGACCTTCCTGTTTACCATTTTCAGCAAAATATTGTGACTGATTTTCACTGATATTTCACTGTATACAGTTTCCTTCAGATTTTTAGCTTGCTTTTCGATGTATTATAAAAAAAAAATTCAAGAAAAATAAATATTTTTTTAAAAACTTTGCCTCTGACTAAAAAAAATTTAAAAAGGTTGGGGTGGGTCGGGGGGCAATTTTATTATACCCGAGCGCACTTGTGCACAAGGGTATTATAACTTTGTTCACATAACGGTTGTTTGTAACAGGCAAAACGAATCGAGATAGATATAGACAAATGTATACATAAATGATCAGAATGAAAAGAGAAATCGATTAAGCGGTGACTGTCTGTCCGTCCGTCCGTC
>NW_016159583.1:14091-23436 GCF_001687245.7 Rhagoletis zephyria
TTTATAGATTAAATTATTTTACTATGAGTTCATTAAATGAATACTCTTTTGTTTGTTTGATACATACAGCGTCGGACAATAATAAAGCACCGACATTTTAATTCTTTGTAAATTATAACATAACATTTTAAAAATTTCTTTTACAAATGGATATTTTTCGAAGCATAGTTTGAAATTATTTAAGTTATTTAGTATTGTCCGACACTGTATATAGATATGATTCTAGTACTTATGTATTCTTAATGTGATCTAATTTTTTTGTTTATAAAAGAAATAAATTTTTAAACTATACATACATATGTATGGCTATGTATGTTTTTTACATTTCTGGGCCGTTATCTTATCCATTAACGATTTAACTATACTTTAAAATAGGTAAGTTGGCGGCCCTTAATATGCTTTATGTGTTACACAAAAAGTTTTTTTGTTGAATAAAATATTAATTCTTTCCAGAGTTCATTGTTTTTCTGTATCATTACTTATAGAAAATGTTTGCATGTATACTTATATATTTATATGTAGGTAAAAAAATTCAGCTGCCATTTTTATCGA
This sequence comes from Rhagoletis zephyria, assembly GCF_001687245.7. NCBI lineage: Eukaryota > Metazoa > Arthropoda > Insecta > Diptera > Tephritidae > Rhagoletis > Rhagoletis zephyria. The sequence goes on from NW_016159583.1 coordinate 14,644, forward strand.
CAACGACGATTTTTAGCTCTTTTTTAGCCCTTTTTTAGCCTGAATTTAGCTACCGCTAAAAATGTTTCGCGGCAACACTGATTGGAAACTGTTTCCGAAGCTTACCAGAAACACATCCCGAAAGAAACCCGGATGTAGAACAACCTTAGGGTTAAACGTGATCGTGGCACACCGTAGTGTGTACTTTTAACGCTATCCGATTTACGATGGATGCTAAATTGAGCAAAATGATTATGGCGGGAGTAATAACATTTACTAAATTTTATAATTCGCTTGGCTATAGAAACCAGATATTCTGTGTGTGGATCATATGTATGTACGTATGTATATTAAGGTGGTCCAAAATTATATGTAAAAAAACTAAAGTGAAAAAATATACCCCTACNATTGAGCAAAATGATTATGGCGGGAGTAATAACATTTACTAAATTTTATAATTCGCTTGGCTATAGAAACCAGATATTCTGTGTGTGGATCATATGTATGTACGTATGTATATTAAGGTGGTCCAAAATTGTATGTAAAAAAACTAAAGTGAAAAAATATTTAGAGGTCGCTCAAAGCGCTCAAAGTTTTCTATGTATTTTATATGGGAAAAAACAACTTTTCGTAGAAATGGTATAGAATTCTTATATTCGAATCAATCAATAATTTTCGATCGGAAAACTATAGTTATCTGCAGAAAACTCCAAATAATAATACCCAATTATTTATTTAACGATTTTTTCATAGTAACTATAATTTATAGGTCCGCCAAAAACCCCGAAAAATGCAATTTGGGACCAATAAAAAATCGTTAGGATTAAAAAATGGTTAAATAAATAATTGGGTATTTTATTGAAAGTTTTCCGATCGAAAAATATTGATTTTCAAAAATTCTATATCATTTCTGCGAAAAGTTGTTTTTTTCCCATATAAAATACATGGACACTTTGAGCGATCTCTAAATATTTTTTGTTTTCAAAATAAAAAAAAATATAGGGGTATACTTTATTCGATATAGAACAATCTTAGGTGGTGAGGGAATTAAAATNAAAAATATTGATTTTCAAAAATTCTATATCATTTCTGCGAAAAGTTGTTTTTTCCCATATAAAATACATGGACACTTTGAGCGATCTCTAAATATTTTTTGATTTCAAAATAAAAAAATATAGGGGTATACTTTATTCGATATAGAACAATCTTAGGGGGTGAGGGAATTAAAAGTCCGACTTTACTTTTTTTTTAACCACCCTAATGTATAATATTAGTTCATTTTAATGCCTCACCTTTCATCATTTCGCCGATACTTTGTGGAGGCGAGACGGTCGGTATTTGGAGTATTTTTTTAATGTCCTTTACGGGGACCAGAGCTCGTGATAAATCGCCGGATTTATATTTGAGAAATTCTTTACGCAGATCACAGAAGCGGTTGTAGTAGTTTGGCAGCAGGATGTCTTTGGCACATGCCTCTCGATGCAAGCATTGGCGCAGCGGAAGTTGCCCGTCGGTGATAATTTTCACACTATCGGCATCGTCGGTGTTTAGTGTTAGAGAGCGTAAATACTCATCGAACTGGGAATGGAATTATAATAAACGTAATTAATTTGATGCGTTGATTGTCATTACTATTACAATTTTAAATGTAAATCCTTAATTAAATTAACTGTCCACATGAATCTCTATTGAGGAGGAGCGGAAGAACTAATTTTCGATTTCGAAATTCTAATAATACTAATGGAATAATAATAATGGAATAATAGTTACGGTCGCCCCACGAGCTGGAAAGTTTCGAAAAACTGTCAAATTATGATTCTTTGTTATCTTTTCCAATATTTACATACTAAGCATGTCAAAAATTTTTTTGTATGCATACATACTTTTATGTAGAAAAACTGCGCCAGCAAAAAATTTGCCAAAACTCAACACGAAAATTAAGCAACTATAAACTTGCACTTTATTTGTTATACCAAAACTTTATGTGTCAAAAATCTGTCAGACAATCTTTACAAAGAAAAAAGAAATCAGGCGAGTTTTGAATCCAAATTTTCACTATAGATTAAAATAAGGCGAAGTTATACAAGTTTTTAGCAAGAACACAAAATCAAAGCCGCATGTATTTTGTTTTAGGGATGTTATGTCAAATCTCTATTCGCCTCAAAAACAAAATACATGTAAGGTGAAGAAATCAGCTGATCTAACACCACCTTATATAAATTCGCCCTGAGATTAAAAATTAGTGTTTTTTTAATTTGCCGCAAGCGAAAATTTGGAATAAAAAATCGCTCAATGCGCAATAAAAAATTGCGTGATTTTTAGTTCCAAATTTTCACAATATACATATTAAAATATTATTTTTAAGCTTATTTTCCAGCTCAAGAAAAATTACAAGAAATGTTTTTCATTATTTCTCCCAATTTTTCATATGTATGTATTAGGAATTATATTCAACAATTTTTATGAGTTCGAGGCCGTTTTCAGTGAAAACTTATTGAGGAAAAGCAACAACAATTTGAAAAAATGGTAGAAGTGATAGCTATTTCGGAAATCACCACATTTTCTCATCAGACTTCTTTCAGTAGGATTCGAACCGACCATCACCACTGACTCAGCCTGAAAACGGCCTCGAGCTCATAAAAATTGTTGAATATAATTGTTATTAAGGCCATAAAAAAAAATAACAAAAACAAATGTATGAGGAATGTTAATCCCGGGATCCCGAGATCCCGGTCTTTTTTAAGTATCGAAAATCCCGGGATTATTTGCCTAGAATCTCGGGATTTTCGGGATTTGTAATTTATACTGATGGCAATAATAGAAACGCTTTATGTTGGCCAGTTTTGGCTATATTTCTTTTGTTTATTTAATATTTAACATTTTTTTTATAAATGTGTAGCTCAATATATGTATGTACATTAGAGTGCCCATCGAAAATGCTTTTTTTGGAAATTTCACGACCCTACCCCCTAATTTTGTTCCTTTCTATGAGAAATATAATTGCCTATTTTTGTAGATTTTTTGAAGGTCGTTTAGAGGTCGCGACCTGTCGATTTATGATAGAAAATGGGATTTTGTAGATTTATGGGTTTTTGAATGACTACTTTTGATTCGATTTCAAAGATCGAATACGGTCTGAGAAGAGGATATATAGGTCTTCAAAATGGTAATGATCTATTATCGGTCTTGGCTTGTTGGGATCTTTTATCGGGTAAAAAAAAACATATTTCTCATAATTTTTTTTAATTTTAACCATCGATAACATTCACCATTTCAAAAAATGTAGTACTGTTTAAAAGTACATTTATTTTCAAACAAACTGATACCTCATTTATTGAAATCGCATAAAAATTGTCAAAGTTATGCAACTTTTCTTAAATAANAGTTTTGGCTATATTTCTTTTGTTTATTTAATATTTAACATTTTTTTTATAAATGTGTAGCTCAATATATGTATGTACATTAGAGTGCCCATCGAAAATGCTTTTTTTGGAAATTTCACGACCCTACCCCCTAATTTTGTTCCTTTCTATGAGAAATATAATTGCCTATTTTTGTAGATTTTTTGAAGGTCGTTTAGAGGTCGCGACCTGTCGATTTATGATAGAAAATGGGATTTTGTAGATTTATGGGTTTTTGAATGACTACTTTTGATTCGATTTCAAAGATCGAATACGGTCTGAGAAGAGGATATATAGGTCTTCAAAATGGTAATGATCTATTATCGGTCTTGGCTTGTTGGGATCTTTTATCGGGTAAAAAAAAACATATTTCTCATAATTTTCTTTTAATTTTAACCATCGATAACATTCACCATTTCAAAAAATGTAGTACTGTTTAAAAGTACATTTATTTTCAAACAAACTGATACCTCATTTATTGAAATCGCATAAAAATTGTCAAAGTTAGGCAACTTTTCTTAAATAAAGCCTTGAAATTATATGTTTGTGTACTGTATTTTTATATATTTGCGCAGTGTGGCTAAGAAATTCATTAATATTTACTCAACATTTATATATACCATGACAAAAATATAGTAAGGTAAAACCGTTCTCTCAATTCGTCGGCCATGATTTTTTTTGAAGTTTTGAACAAAATCGAAAAAATTAACCTCCCTTTTATGTATATATGACCGTATTGATTTTTCTGCCTTCAACACTGCGATTAAAATTCATCAAACGTGTGAGTGGTCCATCCAATTAAGATAACTCTTAACCAGTGTCACACGATTTGTACATTTGTACAGATTTGTATATTTTTTATATTCGGCTATTAGTAAAAGTGGGACGACAAATTTTTTCGTAGTCACCAGTGTTGCCGTTTTGATACATATGTATCAATTTGGATACATTTTCGCCTTCAATTTTGAGTGATACTTCGTTTTTTTCCTCAGTGTAAATTTGGATATCTTTTTTCATAAGTATTCGTAAGTTGAAGGCATTTTTTTATTTATTTATGTACGAGCCATTATAACATTTTTAACAGTTGGCTGTTCATTCTCCAAGCAAGAAATTTTCCCTTATTCTTGTGACTTTGAAAAATTAAATTTTTAGCTACATAAGCGTGCATTTAATAGCACCAAGTAGTTTGCAAATTTTAATAAGTTTTCCAACCTGTAGTAGTTAACTGAAATCTCGAGAATCTAATCGTATTATTAAACATCGAACATGCGGAAACTATGGCCCGTAGTTGTAGTCAGTATTTTCCCATTCTTAGAAACAGATCTGGGAAACAAAGGCCCGTAGTTATAGTCAAAATTAAGTCGACACTAAAGTTTCTTGCAGCTATTTTGACAGGTATCCCATTGAAAATGATGACAAAAAGCTGCAGTTAACTTTAGAGTGGACTTAATTTTGACTTTAACTACGGGACTTTGTTTCCCAAATCCATGTCTAAGGATGGGAAAATACTGAATACATGTTAATAAGTTTGATAAGGGGCTGAGTTTGTTTTCCATAGATGCACTAGGTAAAAATGTCCGCTCTTTTCGGTGGATACATTTGGATACAGTTTTTGATTTTTATGGATACTTTAACTGCTAAGGTAGTGGAACTGCTAAGGCAGTTCGAAAACGCCCTATCCCAGAAAACTTTTCAAGAACGCCCTATTTCAGAATTTTATTGAAAAACACGCTATCTCAGAATTTAGTTGAAGAACGCCCCATCTTACTTGAAAATGTGTGTTTTTGAACCGAACTCTGAGATAGGGCCTTCTTCAATCACATTCTGAGATACGGCGTTTAGGAACTGGCTGCTGAGGTAGGTCGATCTTCCACTCAGGTGTCGAAATGTAAATAAACGTCACACAAGAGAGTGTGCTGCCCCCTTAATTTAGAAATCCCTCGGGTTACTTGACTCTCAGCCAGTTGGGCAAGACATTGTCTGGTTTAGGGCTATACAAATTTAAGTCTGAGCTACTGAACTCTGTATTTATATATTTTACTCTGGATGTACTCTGTATGGAAGTAGACCTAAGCAGTTTTAAATTCAATTACATACCTCGTCGATGGCTTCTTTAAGTGGTTTCCCTGTTGACTGTACAACGGCTATTGGTAATTCTTCGGAAAGTAGCGTTGGAGTCACAATGCCAGGTGCTGCTTTTAAATTTGTGCTATTCAGCGTCGATCCATCGGAGATCGTGGAGTTATTATTAATTAGTAAAGTAGAGTTTGGGTTGTTGTAAATACTTTTCACAATCGTGTTGGAGTTGCATATGTTGGTATTGTTGTTGTTAATTACATCGGCATGCTGTGAAGCAAGCGGAGGTGATGACGCGCCATCGACTAGAGGTGCTGCAGACGAACCAGACACAGTAATATCCTTCGCAAACCCTCCTTCAGGTCGCACCAAAAGCTGTTTCGTGCCAATGATCTGGTGGATTGTAAATTTAAATATTGTAATTAAATAATATTCTCACATAAAACAGCTTTCCTTAACGGAGCTGCCAATGGGTTTTAAAGCAATGAAGGGACAAGGGCAAATTTACCGAGCCGGTAAATTGATTATTTAAAGGTAAATACACAAGTACTTGGATATACATTAAATTGTGGATATAAATCATAATTTGGAAATTTTTTTTTTTATTTGAAGGAACTTTATTCCAGATAGAAAATAAATAGCTCGATTTTGTAGTATGAAAGAGTTTTAGTTACAAATGGAATTAAACATGAATTTCGCCATAATCTTTCTCGCTATCAGTATTCGATAAAAAATAAAATCATATCGACTAGAAAAAATGATTCCTGTTGAGGTTAAAGGGATGTTATCTTCCATACCTTTTAGTCAACAACGAAACTTATTTTCAAATCGAATTTTCGTTTTTTCAATTTCACAGTGGATCAACGGTCAAAAATCGTTTTCTATGAAATTAAATAAGATTTCGCAATCATACTTGGCTCACTTATTATTATTTGTCCAGCGTAGGTTAGTAATGAAAATGGGTGGAATCAGATCATGACTGCATCTGCCTTCAATATAACGGAATTTTTGAAAATGCAAAAACCGTAATATTTCAGTAGCTACTGGAGCAAAATTGCTGGGCGTGATCATGTCCAAGTGAAAAAAGAAGCCTACAGGAAAATATATCAGATATCTACGCGGTTAATGATCTATGCATGTTTATAACTACATACCCAAAAATGTTCTAAAAATTCAGATTAAAACATTACTAAATTTTGTATAAAGTTAGAAACTTTGATTAATATGGCTATGATATATTTAGCACAAACAATGAGGTTGTTCACCTGGTTCTCAGGTTATCTTGTTATGTGGTTATATTTTTTATTCAGTTTACAACAATAAACTACACTACAGAATAATACTTTTTAACTAGACAACCCGATAACCAAGCAAGTGTGAACAACCGAAATATTTTCATAAAACACCAGCTGATCCGCCGAATCTCGTACCGACTCAGAATTGATAAATGTAGCGTTAACCTATTAGCTGCATTAAATTCAGTTTTTTTATAATGATAAAATGCAAGCACGAAATGAATTAAGTTCAATAAATGAACAAAAATCCAAATTACTGTGTAAATTGCACTCGGGTCGATTTTCTTCATTTAAGGACATTGTGATATAAGACAAATTTCGTTTTGTTGTCAGGTGCGAGAACGAACAGAGCATATGGTTTTCCGATACGTGACCATACTATGCTCAATTTACAGCGAGAGAAACATTCATTTTATAGAATAGGCCACAAAACATTCAAGGATTGGCCTTATCATTTGTTGATCGTCATGACAAATGCCAGACGAATCGGAAATTGAATTCGTTTAACTCGAATGGCATATCCGTGGGAATCATCGAAATGAGGAAAACTTCCTCACCTTTGAACTTTAATTTGAGTATCGACACAAGAATCACATTGTCTCCGATATATATTACCATATATAATGAATTGTAAGGGCAATATATGTTTTTCGTATAAAATCCACTGCCTTTTATTGAATTTATTTCAAGCTTCACTTCACTGAAGTAGGTATCATATAATTTATTGACATTTTGCGACAAATTTGTGCGATGAGGCAACAAACTTTTTAAATTTAACCCTCGCCGTATTTTGCGCCAATAAATATAAAAAATTTAATAATGTTTTGAAGTCCATTGTCTTCAACTATTTTAAACGGACGACAATTTTGCACAGTCCATTTTGTAAATTGTCGAGCAGCCTCCCTTTTGTCGTCGGCGTCTGCTTCCATTGGTGCATCCTTAAAATCGGTTCGTAATTTCCTGTTTCTTATGTTTCACTAAGTTCGAGGTACTATTTTTGCATATTTTGCATGACACCATATTGGGAATAATGTTTGCGTCCCCTCATCTTGTATTTTGCAAAATATCCCCCAAATCCTGCCTTTTCCCTTATAATAAACATCTTTGAACTCCACAGAATAAATTCTTTCTTCGATAGCAGAATTATTAAGGGCAAAATTCACAGTGCGTAGTTAACCACTGATAAGAGTTTAACTATTGATTTTCATATTCACAACGCTCAGTTAACAAAAGTTTAAACCAGCATGCCCCCATAGTTAAACCCTTGTGAAATACATTTTTTTTTGTGGAACGAATTTCAAATTTGAATAGAAAAGTATTGATTTTAAGAATTTGTATATTTTCAGGCGATACGAATTTCCATAGTTAACTATGTGACTCTGAATATAAATTCATAATTAAACTCTTGTTGGTGGTTAAGTTAACAATGGTTTAACTAAGCAATGTGAATTCGGCCCTAAGAATTTCTGTGGATGATTCTCTATGAGCGCTGATACTTATAGATTCCTATTGGAGTTAAAAATAAAAAATAAACAAAAAATGGAAAGAAATACATATACTTATTGATTACATAAGAGCAGAATTGATAATAAAACTACTTACATACATCTATCTCCATGATGGCAGTAATTATTATTATTCTTTGTTTTTGGAAACGCTGAATTAGTTACAGCAGCACATGAACACACACACAGCTAAATGAACACACACATATCAGGTTCATTCTTATCTTTTTGGACTAAAATCTGAAAAGTGTCAAAATGCCAGAGCGTAAGCAAAATGCGCTCACTAAAAGATAATAACAGGAAAACTAAAGGAACGCAAAAAACCAAATTTTTAGTCCAAAGAATGGCAACAACAAAGCTAACGTCAAATAAGAATGGAAATGTATGTACAAAACATATTCACACAAGCACAAGCACAATAAACACTTACTATGTATATCAATTATTTTTTGCCTCCTTTCAATTTCTATTCACTTTTTTTACTTTTTAGATTATTCTCACTTTTTGCGTATTCTTTAATTTCCGTTAATTTAAATT
>NW_016159583.1:23461-28687 GCF_001687245.7 Rhagoletis zephyria
TTTAAACCAGCATGCCCCCATAGTTAAACCCTTGTGAAATACATTTTTTTTTGTGGAACGAATTTCAAATTTGAATAGAAAAGTATTGATTTTAAGAATTTGTATATTTTCAGGCGATACGAATTTCCATAGTTAACTATGTGACTCTGAATATAAATTCATAATTAAACTCTTGTTGGTGGTTAAGTTAACAATGGTTTAACTAAGCAATGTGAATTCGGCCCTAAGAATTTCTGTGGATGATTCTCTATGAGCGCTGATACTTATAGATTCCTATTGGAGTTAAAAATAAAAAATAAACAAAAAATGGAAAGAAATACATATACTTATTGATTACATAAGAGCAGAATTGATAATAAAACTACTTACATACATCTATCTCCATGATGGCAGTAATTATTATTATTCTTTGTTTTTGGAAACGCTGAATTACCCTGCAAAAAATTGTGCGACTAATCTCTAAAGAGAGTATTCCGAGATTACTCTCAATCGGGTACAATTGGGCATTAATTAGTCCCAACTAGTCTCATACGGGTACTAATGGAGGTCAATTAGTCTCGACTCATCCCTTGTGGGTATAATTGGAGATCAATTAGTCTCCAACACATCTCTAACGGGTACTATTAACGATTTAATGATATGTACGCTCTTAGTCAATGAAATTTCATGTGCGGCTTTGGCACACAGAGAGAGTGTATTCGCCTAATAAAACTGAGCACCCCGGCTCGCAATCTCTAGCTGTTCGAAATTTTGTATTTTTATTTTTTAAAAGTGACTAGTCGCTTTTTATACCCTTTCGGGTATAAATGTGAACAATTAGTCTAGTCTCTTCATAGGACATGCCCGAACAAAAGCGATCAGTTCATTCCATATAAAGAGATCAAAAGTGGTATTAGTCGCATGCTCCTTTGCGATTGCTCCCGGAGTCATCCCGGATTAGTCCCATTTTTTGCAGGGTACTTACAGCAGCACATGAACACACACACAGCTAAATGAACACATAAACATATAATAACTAGGGATGGGTAAATTCGATATTCGAAGCTCCGATATTCGACTTTTAATAGAAGTTTAGTTTCAAAATGGCGAATTTTTGAAATCGAACTTTGTGTTGCTAAAATTCGGATCAAAATCGAATTTTACTAGAAAAAATCGAATTTCATCTTTATTTCCCAAAAAAAAACTCCTCAGCTTTCTTCTTTCTGACTAAATGTGCCATCACTGTGTGTGGCACTACATTTTCCTTAGGGATGCAAGTAAAAAAAAATACATCGTTTTTCGATCTGATGCATCCCCAATAACCATCAAAAAAATATTTCTCCAACCTTGGAGAAATTCATAGTTCACAAGTTGATATCCAACATCATTCTCCAACTCATCTCTAACCGACGCGCAGATACGTAAGAAAGTGATAGAGAAACGAGTTTTTAATTATCAAGTAAAAACGAAAGCTATATAAAGACGAAAATTACCAATAGAAAAGGAGATAATCTTCAAAGAGGGAAATTTCCAATAAAATGTAAATAATCTTCAAAGTATCCTCAAATAATCTTGAAAGAAAATAAAATCGCGAAGTGAATCGAGTGGAAAAATTACTGTCGGATTGTATACTGTGAAGTGAATTATTGTAATACGATATTGTTACCTACATAATACAAAAGGAGTAATAAAATGAAAAATTAATATTTACATTCATCTATGGATGTCGTTTCGGACAAAAAGGTATAAGGTATTTTACTATTTCAATTTCAGTATTTCAATGATATGTTTGAGACCAATTGGAGAATAACATTGGAGTTCAAGTTGAGAACTAGCATTTTCTCACTTGGCGGTTTTTCATACAAAGAAAAATGCCCTTTTTGTTGAGAACGCTATGATCGCCCACTTGAGGTACTGTTGAGAAACAACGTTGGAGATTTGACAAATACCTTAGTTCTCAACTTAACCTCAAGTTGAGCCCAAACCCAAATGTTTGTTGGCTCGAAACAAAAAATCTATGCTAAGAATGGAAGAACATCCAAACTCAATTAAAAAATAAATTTGTAAAAATATTTTTTTTGTTATTTTTTATTTTAAATTTTTAGAGACTTTTACGTTGGTAGCATGAAGCTTCTGCCTGAGAAGACCCCTTGTAAAACTTAACGAAGAATATTTTTCTAGAACATATTAATCCTCTAACGACCTTCCCAATTTCCTTTTGCGAGGACTTCTTGAAGTAAGGGTCAAAATTACCCTTTTAGGCGTGAGCTAATGGGTTAAAATGTTTCACGATAATATTTCCCATGAAATTTTATTATATATTTTAATTTCGCTCAGACATTTATTTTAACCATTTTCGACTTTTTTGAAAACTACTTAGGCCGAGACATGAAAACTTTAGTAGGCCATAAAATAAAAGTACGAGCTAACTTTTGCAAATCCTTCGAGTGTTTTACTACTGGATGGGTATGCTTTCAGAAAATGTTACCAAGGTTCCGGCTGGTTTCGGCTGTCGCGCACGTCAAAAATATTTTAATTGTTACATAGTATTTTAAGCACAACACTTCTTTAACTAAATTCGACTTTTCAAACAGGTGGCAACCTTCCTATATGTAGTTACAGAAAAAGTTTATTAAAAATCATTTCGATTAGATACCCATATTGTAATTTTAACTTATTAAATAATTTGAATTTGATTTTCTTACAATATGGAATAAAAATAAAAACCATGTTACACATCTACAGGGCAAGCCCTTTCATTTGACACCTCATTTTTGAAATTCGAACGAACGATACAGATTTTATGATTTAGTTTTAAATATTTAACCCAAATATCTCCGAACTCGATTAAGAAGTTTTACTTCAAAAAAAATTTGGAAAATTCGAATTAAATGGAATTTGCACCATCAAATTTCGAATCGAATAATCGAATGGTTGTGCAATGTTCGAAATTCGAAAATAATCGAATATCAACCCCCCACTACCCATCCCTAATAATAACATTGAGGACACTATTGAATTTCAGTTGACACTATTGTAAATTGAAATGAACTATTGAAATTTGCTTCGTCACTGCAATACACGATCGCGTTGCTCCGCCGGTAAAGCGATGTTGTAGTGTGCTTCTGATGAAAGAGAACGGTAGTTTCAGTGTTCTCATAAAGTCGAGTACAGTGAAAAAGACAACAGTTCAACAGTGCATGCTATGAAGACTATGCAAGCATAACGATTTGCGCTCACGTCTGTTTTATACCCAAAAAGTGCAATCTCCGAAAATATGAAAGAATTTCAAAGCGTCTTTTTCCCCTCTGCTTGACGTGCAATGCCCAATTCTCAAGTCAATGTAAACAGAAAGAAAACAAAACTTTAGGTGCACTGAAATTCACTTACAGTTCACCCAAGCCACCGTTTTTTATATTTTCGTTATTTATATTTATTACACAGCTAAACGACCAAACACGAAAACTTAATTTTGACCTCTAGATTACGATACCGTTTTCAGAAAAACGTCACGTCATGTCAAAATTTTGAGATATTTATGAGCGAAGTTTTAGAGCTCTGACGGTGAAATTCTCGTCGCTTATAATAATACTGTGCTCAGGTTTAGAACTTTTTTTTCTGGGCGAAGGTTTTGATAAGTGTTCTCACTTAATTGGGATCTTCTTAATTCAAAGGCGTCCCCCGTTTTGCCAGATAAGCTCCAGTTTTTAAGATAACGGTACTTGAAAATTTACTTAAATTTTAAATTTTTTGTTAATAATTCCCTCAGTTTTAAAGCTATTTTACTGAAATTTTACACGCTGTTTTTCGGTATTACCTTAACTGTTTCTGAAAATCATCAAAATCGGTTCACTATAACATATAGCTCCCATACAACTGATTGTTCAGATATGTGGTTTTGCGTTATAACTCATATTTTGTAATTTTATTGGGCTCTACACTATTTGGACCAGAACTTGTGTTCTTTTCCATTTCATTCCGGCACATTTTTACATATTTTGACAGTTTCTATTATACGAATGGCTTTTCAATACCTTTTTTTGTGCTGTCAAAGCTGTTGTTTGTTAAAGTCAAAGGGATTTTAGAATTCGGTTTAAAAACGCCCTATTTCTGCAAATTTTCAATATATTCTCATTTGAGAAACGGCGGTTTTGAAACGAATCCTGAGATAGGGCGTTCTATTGATAATTAATAGATCACTGGACCTCAAGTCATAACAATGTGTATATAATTAAGTGTCAATTATTATCAATTCTCATGCCATTGCGAAGAAAAAAATAGAGTCGTTTTAATTTGAAAAACAAAAGTAGTGAACCTTTTCTAGCAGTACATATTAAAGATCTAAAAACATACACATATGTATGTATTGTACCCTGCAGTGAAAAATTATCAATTGTTAAAACTAAACAACTTATAGTTAGTTTTTGGCGAGATTTCGATTAATACCTCACTTTTAATTAGCTATGACAAAACCAACTTAAAGTGGATTGTAAAGTCGTGCAGGAGTCATGCAGACGCAATCGGGAGTTGGTTTTCTTACAAGTTTCTATTAAATATCCTCATACAAAAATTACTTTCAATACACTTTTTTTTCTGAACTTCGCAGATTCTTTTTCATATTCAGGACAAATAAAAGGAAGACGAAATTTTATACTATCAGGTTGGCGGTGTTCAATAGGCCACCAGAGCAGAATATGTAAACAAATATGAAATGTAATAAAATAAAGTAAATAAATAAGTAAAATACAAAAAAAAAATATTTTGTTTTTCTTATTGATATTTTATGTCCACAAGTAGTTAGTTACAAGTTAGTTGACATGTAATGCCGAGGTATCCAGGTCTGACTTTTTTGCGCCATCGCCCCACAAAAGTAGTTAGCTTTTTTCGAACAAAATACACAGTTAATAGTTAGCACTAGTGTTCGCGTAAACAGACTAAAGTTAGGTATAAGCTAACGTCACTCCCTGCAGGGTATGTATAGTACAAATTTATGTATCTACCCTGCAGGGAAAGCTACCAATTGTGAACCAGAATGCTACCAGTTTGCATTTCAGCACGTTGTATCCTTTTTCAATGTTAGCGACTGGTATTTTTAACATGGCGATGTCATAGGAGATGCCAATTGTCCGCTCCTGCTTCAGCACGCTACCAGTAGAAATACTAGTAGCATCATACCAGTTGACGGGATAGACTGCCTATTCATCCCCCGTGAAAAGCATAAGTATGTCATTTGCATTATGCTCGCGG
>NW_016159583.1:29829-35085 GCF_001687245.7 Rhagoletis zephyria
CTTAACCAAATTATGAGATAGGGCTTTTTCAATAAAATTCGAAGCACAATTTCAATGTATTTTCATCTGAGTTAGGTCGTTTTTGAGATAGGCTTTTTCGAACTGGCTACCGAGATATGTAGGTCGATCTTCCACTCAGGGGACGATATGTAGATCGATACATACACGTATGCATATAGATTGCCGCTTACAAAATATGTTACTGTTTCGCCGAGCTTTTCCGCCGAATTGTGGCGTGCGTCTTAACGTTTTCACTCAAATTGCTGTTTTTATACCCGAGCGCACTTGTGCACAAGGGCGCAATGGATAATAACCACGCCTACCTCCCATATAACGGTAATTTTAAGAAATACGAAAACTGCGATATTTTAGTAACTACTGAAGATAATTCACTCAAAATTGATACTTACAATGAATTTTCAGAACGACAAACATGAATATTGATACATTTTTGGAAAATGGGCGTAGCCACGCCCACTTGTGGTTACTGTGTATATCTTGGTAACCGCTGCACCAATTTCTTCCAAACTTGGCGCAGTTGTTGGCTTGACAGCATACTAAATGGCGAAAATTTGAAAAATCGGACAATAACACGTATGGAGTCGTCGGACTTACCACCCTCCCATATAACGGTAATTTTCGAAAAACGAAAACTGCGATATTTTAGTAACTACTGAAGATACATTCACTCAAAATTGATATTTACAATGAAGTTTTAGATGCTGCAACAGTGGCAATGGTCGACAGAGTAAAGCTTTGGCACGCCAAATCAAGAGGTCCGAGTTCGAATCTCAGTGGGCGAATCTGTTTTTTATTTTTGCTTTTTTTATTTGTTTATTTTTTTATTTATATCTCTTGTGTAATTTTTAAATTTATTGTTTTAAAAGAACAAAAAATTGTTTATTTTAAATTTTTTATGGTATTTGAGTATTTAGGTTTTTTCCAAATCAAATTAAATTTATGTACAATTTTTATTTTATATTTAAATTGAAATAATTATTTAAATTAATTTACTTACTTTACTTTAACAACCTCCACGCGCACTCGAACCTGAGATCTCAGAACCAGAATCGGTAGTCTTCACTCGACGCCACAGCCGACATTTGTGATGAAAGCAATTAACCACGTTTTAGTTTTGGTTATGCCTATTCAAAGACAGATGTCGCTGATCGCATAAGTTGTTCGAAATCGCCGAAATGGTAGGCCGTACACATACTGGTTAATGAACTAGTATTTATACTGGCTGGTTTGGCATTTCACTGCGGAGAACTGGTATAATTATAGTCCATGACGAACTGGTATGACTCTCCCATATAATACCAGTTTTCGAACTAGAATTTCTACCAACTAGTTTCCTTTTTTCTGCGCGGAACTGGTATAATTATGGTTCATAACGAACTGGTATGACTTTTATCCTTAAATAATAGTTCATGAACTGGACCTTGTGCAGCTTTCCACTGCAGGGTACATTTATCAGTACAAATATTATAGCATTGTATTGCCAATACTCAATTTATGCAATTGGTTCAATAGTGTTTGTATGAACACTAAGAAAAATTAACATGATTTTTTTTTTCAAACAGGCATTTGGGGTTTCCATGTTAGCGATTTTAAATTTTGAACGGAATTTTTCAAACAAACTTACAAATAAATAAATTAGTTTGAACGATTGTAGGTAATTTGATTCAAACTGAACATTTGACGACATTTTCCTGTCTGAACATATACAGCCCTGTTCTGCATTTCGATTCCGATCAAATTTTTCGAAATCGAAATGGATTGGTGTTCTTGATTTTCACTTGGTTTTTACTTTGGCTAGTCGGAATGAAAAGTAATTGGCTAACTAAACCCAAATATATATGCTGTTTGTCAGCCAAATATTTTCATTTGAATTTCCATAATGTTGAGAGAATTTATAAGTCGTTATTGACCTAATCTGTATTCAAATACTTAGATAAATCTGTATCTGTATATCTGTATCTTCTCAACTGAACCTCGGATTTCAGTCAAGTTGGATATTTTGCGTGAAAATTTTTGAGTAGAGGGGTTTATAGATGTGAAAGGGATTCTGAGAACTTTTTTGAAAAATTTTAATTTTTATTTTTATAAGCAAATATATTTTTAAGAAATCTTTTTTTCAAAACANAACTGAACCTCGGATTTCAGTCAAGTTGGATATTTTGCGTGAAAATTTTTTAGTAGAGGGGTTTATAGATGTGAAAGGGATTCTGAGAACTTTTTTGAAAAATTTTAATTTTTAAAGTTTTTATAAGCAAATATATTTTTAAGAAATCTTTTTTTCAAAACACATAACTTTGTAAGCGAAAAATGTACTTCGGAAACCGAAAAATGTACTTCAGATTAGTCAATTGTATTTCAGAAACCATAAAAGTACTTTTGATTTTTAAATTATACTTCAGAAGCACTTAACATTTTCGTCAAAAAATGCACTTACCACAAATGAGCGCTCAACCATGNCGAAAAATGTACTTCGGAAACCGAAAAATGTACTTCAGATTAGTCAATTGTATTTCAGAAACCATAAAAGTACTTTTGATTTTTAAATTACTAATACTTCAGAAGCACTTAACATTTTCGTCAAAAAATGCACTTACCACAAATGAGCGCTCAACCATTAATATCAAGTATATTACAATCAATTTTATGCAAAGTATGTATGTATTAGGGATGTTAATTTCTCGGCTTTTTCCGATCCCGGGATTTTCGGAAGGGCGTTGTCACAATCCCGGGATTCCGGGATTTACATATTCATTACTTTTCAACAACTTTAATCGAAAAAATTGCTTCGATTGTTTGAGAAGCTCTCCTACCATGAAATAAACAATAATAAATGGGTTTGAAACCTACTTTTTTATTTAAAGGGGCGTTTTTATTTTTTCTCTCTGACCGCAGGATTTATTTTGAAGGACTTTGTAATTTCAAAGATATTATTAATTCCAAAAATTGTTAAAAAAGTTCAATGCAATGTAGAATAAAAATATGGGTAACAAATACAATAGGAAATTTCTTTAGAATTTAAAAAATTAAAATTTTCTTGAATCACAAGGACGAATAGGTAATTATTTAGCTGACAAAGTTAGAAGAACGAAACTCGAGGATGTTATCGAGTTTATATAAGCCCTTAACATATAATTTTTTCAAAAACAAATGAATGGTCGCCGCGAATAACGTTGTAAGCGACATAATTATAAGTTTTCAGGAATGGGAAAAAACGTTTTTGGCGACGCACATAAAGCCATTTGATTTAGTTTTCCATTTTTCGGTGCAGCAGTCTCCAAGAAACTTGCCCGTGGATTAAAATGTATATCCATATATATCTTTCAAGTCAAGAAAAGATTTATAAAATTTTAATGATGGAAAAACGTTTTATATCCAAAGCCCTATGGATGATAACACGTTTTTCCAGTAAGCCCAGCATCTTTGCTGGTGGCGCTTACAACCTTTTTCGACAAATGAATATAATAAATGTAACAATAAGGTTTCTTTGATTGTTCATCATAGGTCATTTTATAACAAGTAATTTTTAGCAAAAAAAAACCCGACTTAAAAAAATATATATATATCTATATATTTCACGATCCAATGATCGGATCTAAACCAAATTANAAAAAAAAAAAAAAAAAAAAAAAAATATTCCGACGAACTGATAACCTCCTCCTTTTTTGGAAGTCGGTTAAAAATTGGAGAAATGCTTTTGAATAGTCTCCAATATGAAGCTTGATCAGTGAAGAGAACAAGCGCAGTTGAAAATTTGGGGCATAAAAAATCAAAATTGATATTAACCAGCTCCTTCACTTACAACGNGGAAGTCGGTTAAAAATTGGAGAAATGCTTTTGAATAGTCTCCAATATGACGCTTGATCAGTGAAGAGAACAAGCGCAGTTGAAAATTTGGGGCATAAAAAATCAAAATTGATATTAACCAGCTCCTTCACTTACAACTTTTTTCCACATTACCGTTTCTGGTAAAAATTTTTTTTAATTCCCCTTTCCCATTTCTTCCTGAATATTCTTCTCCACTATTTATTAGCCTCTTATTTTTGATATCATTCCAATTTTCGAAATGACCTTACGTTTTTTACCATTATTGCATATTTCCATTACGCTTGTTAATTCTAAATTAAACGATTTTCCACTCACTACTTACTTTGGAGCGTAGGTTAATGAGCGAAAACTGATGGAAATTGAGAAATTTCACGACCTTATGATACGCGAGAGTATTTTTAACGGTAATCTGCGAAAAAACTAGTTTTGAGTAAATTGGCGCTTAAAACGTTATTCGCGGCGACCATTCAAATATTGCGAAACTTCAAGGATAAAATTTTAAAATAACATTTTCAATATTTACCAGCCCTTCCGCACCAGAAACTTGAATCTGTTTAAATTCTACAGGATTACCGCATTAATTTTATACCCATACTTCTTCTCTAAGCACATTTCTCTGAATTTTTTAAATTATTCTTAAATTACTGACGTCAGAGTGAAAAACTAAAAACGCAATTTTACTATATTTGGCCTATGGTTTCGCGAATATATTGATATGTGTGTTTAAAATTTACTATCGCGCGATGTTACATGTCTAATGAGCTAGACATTTATAAGAAAATATTAATTATTAAATAAAACAAGTAAGAAAGTCTAAGTTCGGGCGGAGCCGAATATTAAATACCCGGCGCAAGTATTAAATATATGTTTTTCACCATTCCGAAAGCTACCGCTAGATGGTAAGCCGAGGTGTATCAATTTTGAGTAAATTAACGTCCTTAAATTTCGAAATATTGCAGTTTCAACCATTTCTGAAATTTACCGTTATATGAAAAGCGGCCGTAATTTTAGTTCGATTTCAATAATTTTCAACGTTTTGCTTCTATGTGGCAAGCACAATAACCACACCGAGTTTGGTACAAATTGGTTGAACGGTTACCGAGATACATATATGTGATCATAAGTGGGCGGTGCCACGCCGTTTTTTTTAAATTTTATCGTAAACGTATTTCTTGGTAAAGAATTGTTGCAAGCATCAATTTTGAATAAATTAGCTTCAATAATTAGTGCTTTATCGAAGACTTCGTATTTAACTAAATTACCGTTATATGGGATGTGGGCGTGGTTATTGTCCGATTTTAAAAATTTTCGGACATTTCGTATGTTATACTAAGGTTAACAATTGTGCCAAGTTTGGAAGAAATTGGTGCAGCGGTTACCAAGATATACGCATCTAACCATAAGTGGGCG